>NW_021604634.1:8972787-8991544 GCF_004785775.1 Grammomys surdaster | reverse complement strand
GAGAAGAGAAGAGAAGAGAAGAGAAGAGAAGAGAAGAGAAGAGAAGAGAAGAGAAGAGAAGAGAAGATTTAAAAGTGAAATAAAAAAAATAAAACTGACCCCTGTCTCTGCTTGGGAACTAGAGGATGATTATAGTTTATAGGAATTTCTGGTTCAAAGGAAGGAATGTAGTTGTTTGTGTCTGCTACTTCCTTTCTTAGACATAAAAAAAAATCTGAATTAGAATTAACATTTCATTATTCTCACATCCAGTATATTAATTCATGGAAATTAGGGATAGAAAGGTGACTCAATAATTAAGAGTACTGGCTGTTCTTCCAGAAGACTTGCATTTAATGCCCAGTACTCACAAGACAGCTCATAACCATCTGTCCCAGGAAACTCAAAATCCTCTCTGTCAGACATAAATGCAATCAAAACATAGAATAAAAATAAGGCTTGAAATTTTAAAAACAAAAATCTTGGAAACTATTCAGTATATAGTGGAAAAATAAAATCTATGTAAAATGTATCAAGGGAGGTAGCATTCAGTTTTGGTTTAAATATTTTTGAACAACTGTATTTTCTAGATCATACTAGCATAAAATTTATTATATTTCAAGAAAAGTGGTTTCTTAAAGAAATAACACTGCATTTAACAGTGAAAATTAATGAATCCAGGTATAGTAAAATAATAAAGCCTATGGCTATAGACAAACTACTAAGTCTCTCTAGAGATGGCTACAGAAATGTGTGTATTGAATGCTGCTGTGTGCCTGGAACTGTATTGTGCATTTGAGCTTACTTAATCATATTAATTGCAACAGCATTATTTGAAGCTTCTGCATACCCTCCACATGGTACACATGGTATACTCATTTGAATATAAGCAACTGGTATGATTTCTGTAAGCAGCAGGAATTTATATAATCAGGGAATACTACTCAAAATACTCTATTTATTGTTGCTGTAAGTGCACATGTTTTAGAATTATTACTAGAATAATTAGATACAGTAGGGATAAAATATATGTTACTCAGTCAATACTGTGACTCCTACCTACCACAACTATGCTGATATAGCTAACAATTTTATCAATTTTTATATAAATAAGAAATATATTTCAATCACTTAGGAACTCATAATGAATAATAAATCTGAAAAGAATTCAGGAATTAACTTGTGATGTAAATTAATCCCTAGCCTTATCTACTCTCTTCCAAAACACTGAAACATTTAAGGACATTTTGTCCTCACCATCATCATCCCAACCACTTATGTTACACACAGTGCTCTGAATATTGGACAGACTCATGTAATATTTACTTTTGCCTCCTATATGATGGAACCATAAATTGTATCAGATATATTTTATAAAGCCTGCTAACAACAGGATTATAATTCAAGTCTTAAGCACTCAGAATCTAAAACCAGTGGGTAATCTATTGACTTTTGTCTTTGGTTATAGAAAAGCCAAATGTGATAAGAAAGCTTTTGCTGAAACATGTTTTGTGCTGCTTATAAATAAAAATGTATATGTAACCATTTTCCATGTCACTATATATTTAGATCTTGTTCAATTACCAAATTTAAAATTTAGTTTCAAAATTATTTTATGAAAATAGTATCTTCTTTTTGATCTCTGGGGTTATTTTTAAAATTAATTAACTAATTTTATAGTGTACTTTTCTTTAATGACAAATTGTAATTAACTATTTGATGTATAGTGAATCCTGGTTTGAATTGCTTTGTCATACATAGAAGCTATTTCCTTCCCAACTTGCATCTATAAAATATTGTTTTTACATCATTTTATTTAAAGTATCAGTTATGTCTATCTTATTATTAAGCACTGTCTTTTTTCTTTTCATGTTTTCCAATATTTTTGAAGGTCCACCTTATTGTGAACGTACTCACCATGTTGCAGTCTAAGTGTTATCTATAAGGATTTGGTTTTGTAATGTTTTAGGCCATATGTATTCATGATACCTGGGGAAATATTTTTGTTTTTATAAGACATATCTATCTTACTTCTTGTGCTTTCTACTTAAGTACATTCCAATATGAGTACAGGATTGGTACCAATTAAGAAATCTACACACCACATAGAGAAGATAAGGTAAAGCATGAATGAACTAAAATCATATTTATCAAAGAGGCATAAGTTCACAAATGTGACCTTTAGGAAAACTAGTATTTTATTAGTTTATAGGTGTATGGTATATTTTTACAAATATCAAAAGATGTAAACAGACTATAATTTTGAGACATCCACATAATGACCAGATATATCACAAATATATATCTATTAAATAAAACATGTAAAGTAGTATAGTACAACTTTAAGGACTGCTAGAATTGTAACAAAAGCAGCAAACATTTGTATATATATTGCATTTCTTTCTTATTGCTTTAAAATATTTTGAAGGTTGAACTAGATTCTTGAACAACTTGAGCAAAAAATTCTAGGAAGATATGAACCTTACTTGTTTTATTTTTAAATTTAGTCTATCGTCTTCCATGACCTTGCCATATAAGTAAATGTCCATTGTCATTTAAAAGGCTATAAAGCCATGCAGTGAAGGACTTGAGAATGTGGTACACTCTTTATGAGTGTCAAGACCAAATTAGAATTCATTTTAAGGTCACAACTTAGAGTTGTTTTATTACATGCTCGTGACTTAAAATTCTAAGAAGAACATAGTTTATGGCCAGAGACTAAGTTTGTCTGTAATTTGTCATGGATATAAAATCTGTGACTTGATCAAGTTCTCAGGTACATCACAGGAGGATGACTCACCTTCAGCTGACTTACAGGAACTCTGACTCTTAAAGATAAACTGTATATAGTAGCCAAAACTAAAGAGAAGTCTTTACACAGAGAGCTTTGTAGTTAGAATCCTCATGTTTGTTATTGACAATGAATTTTTAATCTTACTCTGAAATTTTAACCCTGGATGCCCACATTTATAATGTAGATTTGTATTCAGAAAAAGAAAGAAAAAATGTTCAAATATTTTGACTTTTTCCAGTCCATATCTTAACTTCTTTATAGAATATACAAATCAACTGGCTGATTATTTCCCAGATCCAAAATTAAAATAATTTTATCACTAATTATGTTTTCTTTGATTCAGAAGTTGATACTACTAAAATCAGCACTCCATGAGACAATATTCATATACTCAGGCTTGGTTATCCTGAAGCTTGTTAACTGTTCCAAAAGTTTCATTTGTCAGTGTCATCTCTATGACAATAGTGCTAATAAAAGGGTAATCTAAAATTTAACATATTTGTGGGTGAATCCAGCAGATTCTGAAATATGGAGTAGGGAAGACTGGCACCTTCACTAACTTCCTAGACCAAGTAGAAACCATCTCTGTGCTAATATTAATATCCGTGGCACACTTAACATACAAGACCTCAGGTAAGTCATCTGATGTCTACATCCTATCCCTGTATCTATTTCAAAATCCTCCCTGATCCATCAGCATCTCCTTTTATTGGTGATTGCCAGAGAAAATGGTGTTTCACCTTCCTTCCATTTGTCTTTATGCAGGAGCTCACAAAACTTATTAGATGTCAACCAGTGTGTTTCAAGTCATTAAGGATATGTTGCAAATAGTCAGAGAAATTTCCATACTGGAAAAAAAGTAAGCAAAAATTTATTGAGGAGGGAGTAAAATAAGTGAAAGAGATAAGATAAATAACACTTAATCCTAGAAATCAAAATGGAACATATACTAGTTTGCAATAATCTTATATAAGGAAGTAACTCTGTTGTACTTACATAAGATAGTTTTACATGTTGGAGCTGCGTTTCATCAACCTTAGGCTCCAACTCCCAGAGACATGGAGATGGTAATATTGTCTTCTCTGAGTCCTAAAAGGGTGACTTACAGCCCTAGACAAAGACATCATTGGATCGTCAAACTCGCACAGGAATTTGTACTGAGATTCATATCTCAATGGCATAGTTATATTAATCAAGTTTCTAAAAACTTCAGGAGAAGTGAGAGAGAAGACTCAGAGCTCGTGCTACTTGTCTTCCTCAATGGCTTGGTGAGAGATAAAGATTTCAGGGTTTGGAGGCTGGTAGAGACTTGTCTAAATATTGTTTAAAAGACACAAAATTAAGATTCGTGATTATTGCATACATCCTCATCTCTATTAGTCAGGCTCTGGTGTCTGCAGATGGGATGGATCCCAAGGTGGGGCAGTCTCTGGATGGCTTTTCTTTCAGTCTCTCCTTCTCTCTTTGTCCCTGCATTTCCTTTTGTCAGGAGCAATTCTGGATTAATATTTTTGAGATGGGTGAGTGGCCCCAGCCCTCAACTGATGGCCATGCCTATCCACTGGATATGGTCTCTATAGGTTCTGTCTCCCCTTTGTTGGATATTTTGGCTAATGTCATCCCTGTTGGGTCCGGGGAACCTCTTGGGTCCCTGGCATCTGGAATTTTCTAGTGGCCATCCCCAGTTCTCTATTCCCCATTGCTATATGCCTCCAAATTCCTGATCCTCTATACTTCCCCCATCCCTCCCAAATTTGAACTTGTCCTCCCTTTTCCTTCCCCTCCTCTCTCCCTTCCAGATCCCTCCCTCCATCTCCCAAGATAATTTCTGAGTAGGACTGAAGCATCCACATTTTGTTCTTCCTTCTTCTTGGGTTTCATATGGTCTGTGTGTTATATCATGGGTATTCCTAGATTTTTGGCTAATATCAACTTATCAGTGAGTGTATACTATGTGTGTTCTTTTGTGACTGGGTTATCTCACTCAGAATGATATTTTCTACTTCCATCCATTTGTCTAAGAATTTCATAAAGTCATTGTTTTTAATAGCTAAGTAGTACTTCATTGTGTAAGTGTACCATATTTTCTGAATCCATTCCTCTATTGAGGGACATTTGGGTTATTTTCATCTTCTGGTTATTGTAAATAAAGCTGCTATGAACTTACTGGAGCATGTGTCCTTGTTATATGTTGAATCATCTTTTAGGTATATGCCCAGGAGTGGTATAGCTGGTCCTCAAGTAGAACTATTTTCGGAGGAACAATTTTTTGAGGAACTCCCAGACTAATTTCTAGAGTGGTTGTAACAGCTTGCAATCACACCAGCAATGGAGGGGTGTTCCTCTTTCTCCATATCCTTGCCAGCATCTTCTGTCACCTGTTTTTGATCTTATCCATTCTGACTGGTGTGAGGTGCAATCTCAGGGTCATTTTGATTTGCATTTCCCTGTTGACTAAGGATGTTTAACATTTCTTTAAGTGCTTCACAACCATTCGAGATTACTTAGTTGAGAATTCTTTGTTTAGCTCTGTGCCCCATTTTTTAAAATAGGAATCTAACATCTTGAGTTTGAAACTGACCAACATGAATGCGGATGCTTGCAGCCAACCATCGGACTGAGTATGGGGACCAAAATGGAGGAGTTAGGGGAAGGACTTAAAGGAGATGAAGGAGTTTGCAACCCCATAGGAAGCACAATTCTATCAATTAACAAGACTCCAAAAGCAAACCAAGGACTTAAGCCAGCAACCATGGAGGGACCCATGGCTTCAGCTGCATTTATAGCATTGGATTGCCTTGTCTAGCATCAATGGGAGGGGAGCCCCTTGTTCCTGTAAAGGTTTGATGTCCCAGAGTAGGGGAATGCTAGAGTTCTGAGTCAGGAGTGGATGGGTAGGTGGGTGGGTGGGAGAGCACCCTCATAGAATCAGAGGAGAGAGAGGAGGGGATAGGAGGTCTGTGGAGGGGAAACTGGAAAGGGGGATAACATTTGAAGTGTAAATAAATAAAATAGCCAGTTAAAAAAGAAAAAAATTAAAAATACATTTGTGATTATACTATGTACTTGGTTTTAAAAGTGTAGGCTGGCTATAATATATAATCATTGAAAAGCATAATGTGCCTTGACCTAAAACACAGTTCATCCATTAAAACTCCAGAGCACCGAACATATAACAAGGACATATGCTCAACTATGTTCATAGCAGCCTTATTTATAATAGCCAGGAGCTGGAAAGAACCCAGATGTCCTTCAACTGAGGAATGGATTCAAATAATGTGGTATATTTACACAATGGAGTATTACTCAGCTATTAAAAACAATGAATTCGAGAGGTTCCTAGGTAAATGGATGGAACTAGAAATTATCATCCTGAGTGAAGTAAGCCAATCACAAAAGAACACACATGGTATTCACTCACTGATTATTGGATATTAGCCCAGAACCTTGAAATGCCCAAGACGCAACTCACAGGCCACATGAAGCTCATAAAAAAGGAATACCAAGTGGGGGTGATTCAGTTCTTCTTAGAAGGAGCAACAAAATACTCAAGGGAGCAAATATGGAGACAAAGTGAGGGACAGAAACTGAAGGAGGGGCCATTTGAAGACTTTTCCACCTGAGTATCCATCCCATGTGCAGTCACCAAAGGTAGATGCTGATGTGGAAGTCAGGAAGTGCATGCCGATAAGGGCCTGATATGGATGTCTCCTCAGAGGCCTTCAAGAGTCTGACATATTCAGAGGCAGATGCTCACAACTAGCCATTGAACTGATCATGAGGTTCTCAATGGAGGAGTTAGAGTGAGGACTGAAGGAGCTGAAAGGGTTTGTGGCACCATGAGGAGAGCAACAATACCAACCAACCACAGATCCCAGGGTCCTAACCACCACCCTGGGAGCATTTATGGAGGGATCCAGGGCTTCAGCTGAATATGTAAGAGTGGAGGGCCCTGCCGGGCACAGGTGGAAGAAGAGATCCTTGACCTCATGAAGGCTGGACACCCCAGGAGGTGGGAATTTTGAGGGTGGGGAAGTGGGAGTGGGGGGGGGTAGGTGGGGGTTACATCCACGGAGAAGAAGGAGGAGGGGTAAGGGGATAGGGGGTTCCCTGGTGGGTGGGGGATGGGGTAAGGAGATAACATATGAAATGTAAATAAAATATCCAATAAAAAAAGAAAAGAAAAAAAAAAACTCCAGAGCGCTAGAGCAAAGAAGATGGGGCTAGAGAAACTGATGTCAATCTAAAGAAGAACAGTAACTCTGGTGTCAGGGAAGGAAACATGTTACCAGAACATAGACGCTAATGACAGTACAAACGAAAGATGGAGATACAAAAAGATACCTGTAGATTTTCAAATAGAAGTTAAATTAAACTGTGCTATGCTTTATGGCATAAAGTTTATGGGGATATGTCTATGATCTATTGAAACACCTGAGTGATAATTTAGGAAGAGATATGCTGTCTTGAATTATGTGGCCTACAAGAGTCTCAGGTTTCATCTCTTTCAAATCAAATATTAAACAGATGTTTCAACAGTAGCAATTGTAGAAACATAAAATTTATTTTTTGAGGCAGTATTCTTTGACTATAACTTACATTTTCATATAGGGTTTATAAGCCTATGAAGTGACACAAATGCATAAAATAGTGAAAAATTAAGATATTCTACATTAATTTTATACATAAAATACCATATCCTAAAATCTCCTATAAAATTTTATTTCTTTATAACTAATATTTGTATTAATATTTCTCCATATTGTAGTCTATATGCCATTCATATTTTATAAGGTAAATAACTAATATTTTAAGACAACTGTTGAGTGGTTAAATATTTGGAGAATCCTAGACTAATCAAAGAATATGTTTATATACTATAGAACCCAACAAATTATTTAATAGGTTATGGCAATCTATGTCTGTCCAAGGAAAGGTTATATGACTCAACTTTTCCTAAACATACTTTCAAGTTATGAATACCATTTTTAGTTCTCTGATAATATTTCTAAAATATAGGCATACAGAAGCATTACTGTATTTATTATTTTGAGGGTGTCTGAATATTAAACTTAAGTACTTAAGTAATTTTTCCTAGAGAAAAAAAATTTTGGTAAGTTGAAATAAGACTTTCATACACAAGAGTAAATTTAAGGCCAAGGTATGCTGGACAACAAACCATGTATTAGTATGGACAGTCTCAGATAAGTATTTATAAAAAGATCACAACCAAGATTCAGAGAGCATCTAGCTCTTGGCAGGAGAGGTATTGTGTGGTAAGAAAATGTGCCTCAGTTTAGTAACAAGGGCAGGACATCTTGATGGTTTCCTATCAATTGGAGGGAATGTCAGGAATTTGGTAGTTTGAGGAGCCTGGACCGTGCAGATGTAGCCTTGTTGCTGTTCTAAGACCTTTCAGACCAGCTCTAAACTATCTCACTGCTCCTTTGTGTGTGGTCTTTTGCCCGGTATGATCAGAGCATGCCAGCAGATGATGTGTTCTGTGGAAGGACAGAGTGAACAGGCAATGTTTCTGTGGTTGGGTCAGTATAGAGTTCAGATGGATGATTGCTGAAGTCTAGAATAGGACATCAAATATGATTGTTGCTTTTTCTTTTGATCATATTAAGTGTCCATATATTAAACTAGCTGCTGACATGTCTCACATCCCACATATTGTATCTAATTAAAAATCAGCAGTCTGACAGGTTTCGTTCTCCCACATCTTTCTCTCTCTTCTCGCATATGTCACTTTTTAAAATGCATAATTTGCAAAAAAAAGGAATTTTGTGTTAATTTATTTAGAATCAGAATGAGAGCATCATTAAGACTAGGCATTGGAAAATGAGTCAGTATGATAGAACTGACTTTATTTCTCCAATTAAAGTTTAAAGTAAAGTCTTTATTTTTTAAAACTAATGATTTTATTTTGAAGACTAGGCCCTGCAAAGGTGAAAATGCCATAGATTTCTGCATTCCAAATAAGCCTTTCATTTATCACTGCTGTCTTCTTTGTACCTCCAAATATATCGATGTATGTTCAATAGCAATGCAATACCATTCAATAGTAGTGTTAAAGCAAATTTTTATTCCTAATGACATCCTATTAGGTCATACAAGACATTTTTAGTGTTTGTTTGACAGTTTCACAAGTGTACATAGTGAATCTTAGTCATTTTCACATACATCTCCTATTCCATCTTCTCTTCCCTCTCCTTTTCCTGTTGAAACTCATCTTAGTGCCTTAGTTAGATTTTTTTTTTTTTGCTGTAATAAAATACCATGACCAGAAGCAATTTGGGAAGGAATCTATATATTTCTTCTTAAAACACTCAGATCACATGCCATCACTGAGGGGTGTCAGGACAGGAATACAAACATGGAGGCAGAAACTGAAGTAGAAGCAGTGGAGAAACATTGCTTTCTGGGTATCTGTTCATTACTTGTTCATCTCACTCTTATACCATGCAGGAGCATCTGCCCAAGGAAAGACACCACCTACAGTTGGCTGGATACTCTCACATCCGTCAGTAATCAAAAAAAAAAAAAAAAAAAAAAGACCAGTCTTGCCTACAGGACAATGTGAAAAGGGAGCTTTTTCACTTGAGTTTAGTCTTCCCAGATAAACCTAACCTGAGTTAAGTTAACATAAAAGTAGCCAACTTATAAGTCTTCCTGTTTTTATGTCTTCTCTGTTTGGCTCACTGAGTTTAGTTATGTTAGAGTTTCTTGTGTGAGTTTGACTGGGAGGCAATTTACAAGAGCAAGGGTAGCTGATTAGGGGTTACACTACTTACTGAGGAAAACTGCACTCTTTCTCCAGAACAGTTAAAGAACTAATAGTCCCTCAGGAAGGTGTGGGGCCTCTGAGCTCTGCGCTATCACCTGAGTTCATCACTAGCATATCCAGAAGACATCTTTTTATTATTTCCTGATCCACAGTCTCTTGCTTTTTTTTCTTCCACAAAGTTCCCTGAGACTTGAATAGCTGATTGCAATTTTTCTCTGTGCACACATTCCTGTGCTGCACATCAATATACAACTGCCAGGAAAAAAAAAAAAAACAAGACCTAATTGAATTGTTTTATTTCGAAATCATTGAATATAGACTTTGGATTCATTGAAACTGTGTTTCTGTGGAGGGAAAAGGTAGAGAAAGAAAAGAATCAAAATCAGAAAAAAATGAATAATTTATCTGAACAGATTTTAAAAGCGTTGGATTAAAAATAATTCAGTAGCATTTATGTTCAAGCCTATTTTACTTTAAACTTTTTTTGCATGAATAATGAAAGCTATATCTTTGTCATTTCAGTTATTTGTATTCATGAAATCAAAACACAAATAGACTGCAAGAGTTTAGCCAAAGGGCTAAGCTTAATGTAAAAAGGTTGCTATTGCAGTGTAAAGTACTATAAAAAATGAAATTATAATAAAGGGGTAGTGCTGTAATTCTTCTTGAGGAAAATGTTCCGCAAGTTGCACAAATCATTATATTCATTTCCATCCCAGTGGTCCAGGCATAATTTTGGTTTTCTTTGTTCTTTGTTGAATGGTCAAATCGTATTCTGACTGGATATATTGCATTGGATATTACACATTTTTGTTGAATTCCCATGAAATCCCTATGTAAAAGTCATTTGATACTGTTTAGACTGCTGAACACTTTTGTTACCCAGGAAAAAAGTAAATTATTTGCCTTTTGTTATGATATAGTCATGAGATTATAAAAAGCAAATGCAAGGGTTTTGAGTGTTTAGAACTATGAGTAACTGAAATGTTACAACTTAAAGTCATTAATTCAAATTATTAATCTATATGTTGAAGATGTTATAATCTTAGTTTAATTAGAATATATATTTATTAACTAGAAACAGGAAATCATTCCTATTCTAATAATGAATTCTAATATATATACATATATTATGATTAAGCATAATTCAGTATCTCCCCAGGATCAAGTGCTACTTACAAAAAAAATCTATATGAACATAGGCAAATTGATAAAGAATGTTTCCTAATTTGCCTTTTGTATAAGGGAGTTCTCCAAAATTCAAATTGATGATCAACCACAGTATCTTCTGAGGCTGTTGTATCTTCTAGAGAATTGCCATCCAACAAAATCCAATTTGTAAGCAGAATTCGAGTAGTGAGAGATTTATGTCTGAACTAACCCTGAAGACTTTAGGCAAGAAACCCTGAAATCAACCACATCTAAGCAGCTTTCTTTACCTCTCTGTTCTGTGTTTCAGTCTGTCTAATTGATAATTTGCCCTGTATCATTTTGGAAATGCAATACCCTATCCAACTCTCTTCCACTTTCAACAATCTCACTGAATCACAGTGAGCAGTGTGAGCAGTGTAAGCACATCTCAACATGACAAAAAGCCACCAGAGATAATATACCATATTTCCCCACAATTTCAAATGCTTGATATCAAATGTAACAACAACAACAAAAAACGGAAATATTCACCATTACAGCCAAAGGGCTTTAAGTCATCCCAAAACAAATACAAATGGACACTATTTGAAAAGCATTTCTACAAATTCAAATACCTTAAATAATTCCTGAATGTGTACTTTTGCTTATCCAAATTTATTTTCCTTCACCTCTAATCTATTATAAATCACTATTAAAATCATTTGCTTTGAAAGCTTTGTTATTTACATGATTAAATATCAATTATTTGGAATTAAAGTAATGTTTACCATAATTTTGTCACTTAATGACATGTGCTTTTTTCTTTTGATAACCAAATAATGAATTTTAAAACCTGGTATGTACCTTGTTTCTTATAAAGCATCTCATTTATTCTGTGGAATACAGATTGGCAACACTGATACATGGGAAATTCTGTATGTTGATAAGTATAGTATCACCTAAACTATGATCAATATGTTAGTTCTCTTAGGGTAAGGGAATTGAATGGCTTTTGTGCACCTTTCTCTTTTCCTGATTATATATATATATGTGTGTGTGTGTGTGTGTGTGTGTGTGTGTGTGTGTATGTATAGTTATATAGTTACATAGTTAGTTATATAGTTAGTTATATAGTTATATAGTTAGTTATATAGTTATATAGTTATATTATATTCCAATTGCAGCCTCCTCTCCTATATCTCTGATATAGCCCCTCCCTAATTCCCCCTTACCTTCTCTGATAAAGGGGAGACACCCCCTGGGTACCCAATCTACTCTGGCACATCAAGTCACTGGGAGACTAGGCACATCATCTCCCATTGAGGCCAGACAAGGCAGCCCAGTTAGGGAAACAGGATCCACAGGTAGGCCACAAAGTCAGGGTAAGGCCGCACTCCAGTTGTTGGAGCGCCCAGATGAAGACCAAAATTCACATCTGCTACATATGTGCAGAGGGTCTAAGTCCACATATGCTGCTTGGTTGGTGTTTCAGTCTCTGGGAGCTCCCAAGTATACAGGTTAGTTGGCTCTGTTGGTCTTTCTGTCCTTTAGGAATCCTTAGTCCTTCCCCCAAACCCTCCACAAGACTCTCCCAGCTCCATCTAATGTTTGGCTGTGGGTCTCTGTGTCTGTTTTAGCCAGCTGCTTTGTGGAGCCTAACTCAAGACAGTTATGCTAGGCTCCTGCCTACAAGCATAACAGAGTATCATTAATAGTGTCATGGACTGGTTCTTGCCCATGGCACTGGTGTCTAGCTGGGCCAGTCATTGTTTGGCCATTCCCTCTGTCTCTGCTCCATCTTTGTCCCTGTACTTCTAGTAAGCAGGACAAATTTGGGGTCACAGGTTTTATGAGCGGGTTGCTGTCCTTTTCCCTCCACTGAGAGTCCTACCTGTCTACAGGAAGTGGGCAATTCAGGATTTATATCCTTACTGCTAGGAGACTCAGCTAGAGTCTGACCCCCATAGACTCCTTAGAGCCTCCCCTATCCCAGTTCTCTGGCACATCCTAGAGATGCCCCACCCACCCATCTTCACCTCATCCCTACCCACTGCCAATTTCTCTTCATGCTCCCAACTTTTGTCTCCCTGGTTCTCACTACAGCTAATCCCCTCTCATCTGGATCCTCTCCCTATAAGCTCTCCCACGCAGTTCCCTACCTCCATCCAACTCCAATGACTATTTTATTTCGTCTTCTGAGTGAGATTCAAGCATCCTTACTTGTGTCCTCTTTGTTATTCAGCTTTATTGAGGTTTGTGGGTTGTAGTAAGGATAACCTGTACTTTGTGGCTAGTATGTTCTTTTGGGCATAGTTTACCTTACCAGGATAATATTTTCTAGTTACATGCATTTGCCTGAAAATTTCAGGATGGCCTTAATATATGAGTAGTATTTCAGTGTATAAATGAACCATATTTTCTTTTTCCATTCTTCTGTTGAAGGAAATCTAGGTTGTTTCTAGTTTCTGGATATTACATAAAGCTGCTAAGTCTTGAAGTAGAACTATTCCTAATGTTCCAAGAAACCACCAAATTGATTTCCAGAGTGGTTGTCCTAACATGTGTAGTTCCTTGATTTTTTTTCATTCCTTTACCCTGAGGTAATTTCCTTCTTTGTTGCTGATGTGTGTTTTTTCATATAAAGCAGAATGATGGATCATGTTTACACATCCACATATTAACTTGTGTCTTTTTATTGGGAAATTGAGTCCTTTGATGTTGAGAGATATTAATGACTAATGATTAATTACTGTTATTTTGATGTTGGTGGTGGTGATAGAGTGTGTGTGTTTGTGTGTGTGTGTGTGTGTGTGTGTATGACTTGTGCATTTTTGTGCTCCTTTCTCTTTCCTGTAATTTTTATTTAGGACTTACTACCGTCCTAACCACCATTTCCTCTCCTCTTCCTCCAGGCCTTTACTCCAACTCCACTCTCCCACAGAATCCACTACTCCCAGGGATATCAACCAAACCTGGCATAACAAGCTACAGTAATACTAGGCATATACCCTCACATCAACGCAGGATAAGGCAACCTACTCGGAGGAAATGGGTCCCAAAATCAAGCAAAAGAGTTAGAAACAGGCATGCTCACACTCTTGGGAATCTCACAAGATCATTAAGCTATACAACCATAACATATATTGAGAGGATATAGGCCATACCCATACAGGCTCCCAGATATTTGTTCCAGTCTCTGTGACTCTCTATTAGTCCTGATTAGTTGATTCTGTGGGCTCCATTCTTATGGTGACTTTGACCCCTCTGATTTCTACAATCCACCCTCCCCTTCCATGTGATTTCCTGAGATCCACCTAATGTTTGTCAGTTTAGAAATTTTAAAAGTAATTATTTTAAAACGTTCAAAGTCCTGAATTCAAATAATGCATCTCATTTAAAACATTTTCAAAAAACATCTTCAAAATAGGATGAAAATATTCTATGTCCTCATGAAGAAACTGACATGCCAGGAAGTCATCTCCAATATAGGATGAAAGTTGGCTGTGTATACTCACAAATATATAAATATTAAATTTTAATGTTACTCAGTAGACTAAGTCAACTAACTTTCTTTTAACAATAGGTCTTTTGACATGACCCTATGAATTATTAGTAAAAATGCAAATGAAATTGCTTTAAATATGGCATTGTATATTTAGTAGCACACATTATCAATAAGCTGCTTTTCAATCTTCTCTTTAAAGTGTTTGTTTAGAAGTCAACAGCTGAATACATTCCACAAATCCCCAAACAACAAGTATAAAACAAAGCTCATTTGAAATAAGGAGAGAACAGCATTAGCACCTAGCTAATTCAGGAAACAACAATAGCATATTGTTTTCTTCCCCACACTGCTTTGTTTGACTCTACTTGTAACACATAATTAACCCTAAAATCCTTCTGATGAGCTAGCATCCCCTGTAGCCAGCATCACTGTGAGGTTCTAGGAGCAGCTTGGATTACAATGATGTGGGGTCATCTTTATCCTTCATGCAGGAACAGCTATGAACTCACAATTTTAAACCGGGGATTCTCAGACTATATTTTATGCATGGACTGTTGAGAAGCAATACATCTCTTGCCTTTCCTAACTTGATTATGTTTCTATAGCTTTCATTAAATTTTTGTATTTATTTTTATTTGATATTGATTTATTTTTATTTGATAGTATTAGGTTTTGTTGTTGCATTTTCACATGGAATTTATTTGTGTCTATTCTCATTGTCTTCCATCCCTTTGAATGCTCATTGTACCCCTCCATCCACTTCATAACATCTGTTCTGCTTTCATGTTTCATGTGTTCTATTGCCTGCCCCAACTTCCTCAATACTTATACTTCCTTATACTTACTTATACTCTTCCAATGTTTTTTTCTAATTTCACTTCTTATACCCATACTCATGCCCATTTACATGCCATCTACATACATATATATAGAAATTCTTGTTTTGATAGTTTTCTTACAAAAGGTAGGCTAAATAATCTCACAAGAGTAACATTGTCCAGTAGTTTTAAGGCATCTCTTGCTTGTCAGTGTGCCTATATGACCTTGAGTTTACTTTACTTTCCTCACAATAATCAAATATACTAAGTTATCTGTCTATTGTAATACAACATCATGATTAAGGCAACATGAAATAAATTGTTTAGTTTGGGGCTTTTGTTTTATTTTGAATTGTAGTATTTCCTTTACAATCATATCTCTAATATATACTACTCATGTTGTATGTCTCCACTCAGGACATGTTTCGTCAGAATTTGAGAGTAAGCATGCTACACTATGCATTACTCAAGACCCCTTAAATATTTTTCTGTAATCCAGTAACCACAATATATATTTAAGTTAAGATGTATTGAGATAGATTCTATGTATCTTTAAAAAGATTTCGAAGAAAACATTTCTTAATTTGTAAAGTTAATTTTACTACATGTAAATCTTATACCACACAACCAAAGATAATTATGAAACAGAATTCTCTCTTGGTGAGTCGGAAATTATTGTAAACAACAAGGATTAAGTGAAATGGGCACAGCAGCAATGCATATTACTTTTCGCATTTAAAACTATTTCCACAAAGGTCCTGTTGCTTTTTGCAATTATCAATATTGAGGTAAACCTCTGATCTGAGACTATATGAACAAACTCCTAATATATATCTGATTCTGTGTCCCACGACTGAAGATCACATACATTTTCATGAATTAAACCCAGATCAGTGAAGTTCAAATTTGGATTAAAGGCAAAACCAGAAAATACAGAGATAAAGATGCAAGCCATCAGGTGGGTGAAGTGAACTGACTTCAGACAAGTAGATATTACAATTGGGTACTATGTTTATAAGGTGATTAGACATATACATATAATCCTTATGTAAAAGAATCTTTCAGAGCTCTCTCTCTCACTCACTTCTGTCCGCTGAGTCATTAGCAGGCGCATCAGAAGAGAAGATTCTCCCAGCTTGGCCTTGTCTATGTTGATCTTCCCAAGCCTCATGATACATTCCTTAATCAAATTACCATTGAGACCACTTGTCATAAATCTACTCAATGAACCCAGCCAGTCATCATTATTTAAGAGGTTACAAGGAATGCATAGGAAATTATTACTTTTGTGTTTAGAGGAATTTGGGAATACAATGTTATATACCTTCCCTTTTGAATATTTATCAAGCACTATTATATGTTAAAGGGTTTAAAAATGAATAAAAAGCAATAGAAAGCTACTCTTATCCTTATTTAATTCAGTAAATACCAAGCTTATGAGCCTACATAACTCCATTTTATATCTATTTTAAGTCCCCTACTCCCTGAAAATGTTTCATCCTCCCACCATTCATAGGAAGAATCATGATCCCAATAACTGTGAAGCATCCGTGTGCTACATTTGTGTTCACAAAATTTAGAGTTGGAAGGACTTGTTCTCCATTTTAAATAGCTTCTGGCATGGTGGTGGGGCACACATAGAATAATTGCTGGCCCATAATCATGGTCTAGTGCTACATAAACATTTTATTGCCAAAATAGATATTTTATTTTATTCATCTCCCCACATCGAAGCTCCAAAAGATGAATTCTAAGAAGAAGCTAGAAAATAGTGATTTCAATCTCCTTTTTTCATTCAACATTAAGTGATAGTGGGGTTTTGTTTGTTTTTTGGTAGTTCAATAATTCTTTGGAAGACACTTAATAACATTTTTTAGCCAACGTGTAATGCCCCTGTTGTTTTGATTTTTAAGAAATTCTCAGTTGAGATCTCCTAAGCCTATGTGATCTAGTGTTGCCCAGCATCCACTACTTTATACTACCTTACGCTGATTTTAACCTCTTGAGCATCTTGCCTCAGACTTACTACTGTTATGTAGACTTCAGAGGTCCTAAATTCCCAGGCAATAACATTTTCTATTGATTTTAATATTTTATTTCAGTTTGGCTTGGCACATTAATTTTATTTGGCTCACCTAAGTTTGGTTTTTGCTCATTTTGCTCATATTTGTTATTTAACTCATTAATGATTTATAATTGTTTCATTTTGTTTTCAAGATGAAAATAACACCAAGAAACTTCTAGAATTATTCAGTACAGGACCTGTAACCTATGTCTGGTTGGTAATTTAGTTAGCTAAAACCTTGCCATATGAGTATAAGGAATTGTGTTCAGACCTTTAATCCCAATGTAAAACACTGAGTGTGGTGGTACACACCTGTAATTCCCATTATTTGTAGGATCGGACAAAAGGATCCCCAAGTCTTGCTGGTCAGCCAATCTAACTGAGTCAGTGAGATACAGGTTCAGTGAGTGACCTTGTTTCAAACAATATGACAGAGATCAACAAAGGAAGGCATCAGATTTTTATCTCTGGCTTCCACATGCACAGATATACAAGTATAAATGGATCTGCACATATGGCCACACACATGAGCTGATACACATATCATAGCATAGCAGATGGCTATTTAAGTAATGGGTTCTTACACAGCACTTAAACTTGATATCGATGTGATTTCATGCAGTAGAAATGGCATTACTAAAACTTCTAGAAATCAGACCTTTCATTTTCTTTTTGTAGAAAAAAAAAGAGGCTAGGCTCAAATCACAGTCTGTGGTTTCTCCCATAGTTCAATAAGAAGAATCAATGTAAGCATAACAGCTTAAGTAGAAGAAAATGACGTTAGATCTTCTATGGGGGTCCACAAATGAAGAATTCCCTGATGAAATAGGGTCATAGTGTTTTGTTTTGATTTTTTTAACAAGGTCTTTTTTTTATTAACAAAAGCTGGCCTGGTCCTCACAATGTAACACAAGCTGGCCTGAAATTTGCATCAATACTTCTGTTTCAGCCTACTAAGAGCCAGGATTGAAAAGTTGCAAGTGCAAGCCATTCCACATTGCTGTACCTTAGAATCGATCAACACTTCTCTACCACTGTGAAACAAACCTTACAATAAATATCTCTTAAGTACCTGCTAATCATCAGCTCCTAGAGAGCCCTCTCCATAGCACCAAAGGACCTTCTTTGCTTTATCATCAATAAACAGTTCACAGTTGAAGAGGATACAGAGACTTTGTAGGAAAGAATGAGGCTGACACAAAGGAAGAATACCCTAAGAATGCTTGATCTGGTTTGCTTGTGACAAGTGTAAAGTCTCTCCAGTTACCCTGCAAATGCATCCTGAAAGTCCTAGTACCTGGGCTTTAGGCTCCTTGGTGACTGAAGTATAGTATCTACATGACCCTGTCTCATGTAAGAGACTATGGGATTCTAGTAAAATGCCTCAATTGTCTCCTACCAGTAAAGTTTTCTCCAAAAGACAGGATCAAATGTGCACATATGATTTCATCAATATAAGACAGAAAGAATGGCCAGGGAAAGAAAAAACAGCATATAAGAATAGAGAAAGAGAAGAAATACATAAATGACATCATTTATATTAACTGGTAGTGAAAATATAATATAGCTTTACCCATTATATATCTATTTATTTCATGTCCTTAAACAATAATTCATAGAATAGAATAATAGGATAGGATAGGATAGGATAGGATAGGATAGGATAGGATAGGAT
>NW_021604634.1:8946904-8972777 GCF_004785775.1 Grammomys surdaster | reverse complement strand
AGGATAGGATAGGATAGGATAGGATAGGATAGGATAGGATAGGATAGAATAGAATAGAATAGAATAGAATAGAATAGAATAGAATAGAATAGAATAGAATAGAATAGAATAGAATAGAATAGAATAGAATAGGAGTACAATAGAATAGAATAGTAAAATAGAACCATACTTCCCAAAGTCTCAAGTTCAATTCCGCTACTCCTGTAATATGACCCCATTAATTGATGATGTGGCTCAATTGCTTCTTTTCCCACAGACATCAGGAGATAAAAAATAACTTTATTTATAGGAATAATTTTTGTTAATTTCCCTGTCTGAATCTTCCATGTCTAATCACTACATGAACAAATGTCAGATTAACCTACAGCATGGCTCCAACAAACAAATAAGAAGAGCTTATGGTGTCTGTATGCTGCTTAATAGAGCCTAAAAGTTTTGGCTGGCCTTTATGTCTCTGCATGCCAGGCAAGGCCTGGCTATTTCACTTCATCCTTTTCTTCCCATTGCCAATGGCCTGAAAAATTGTAGTTTATAAATATGATAAAATATTACCTCAATCTGGAATCTTCACATGTTTTCTTGTTAGTTTCTGTTATATCTCTTAAATTGTGTTCTCCACATGCTACCACATAGAATATTCTTATTCCCTAAGCTCTCGTAAGTGTTTTGGTTTCACATTATGTGATTTTTATCTCATTCCTATTTGATGGGAGGCAAAATTGTATAAGATGAACATTTAAGAGTGAGACAGATGTATACTGCTACATTGAGCCCTCAGTCTTTGCACTAGGCTATTAGGAACCTATCTGTCGAAATCTATAGTGTGGTCTCAAGCAACAGAACCTTAGGTTTTCTCTGCAAGGCTGGAAGCAAACAAAATAGTTTCTATTTGCAGCATAAGTTTATTATATGTGACTTTGATAAAGGTGAATAAAGGCAAACTCTAGAGCCAAGAGGTGAAGGTACGAAAGAGAAGTGATACTTCATTCACAGATGGTATTCTTTCTGTGGAGAATCATGATTCTTTGAAGAAAATGAATGAGTATTTTTATTTGTTGTAAAGACTAAGACGTTAAAAGCTTTTTCTTTAATTATGTGAATTTTCAGATAAATAAACCCATTCCGGGATCATATCTCTTGCTGAGTGTCTTTCACTAAGTGTTATACGTATTCTCTTACTAGTGGTTTATTTCAAACATTGCCAACCTCCTCCAATAATGTGTCAGAACAGTTATTTGCTACAAAAATATTTTTATTTCTTTATAAAAGCGTATTTGACCTCAAAGTTGAAATAGGAAGTGATATTGATGCTATCACACACACACACACACACACACACACACACACACACACACACACACGCATGGTGGGGAAGGGAAAGGGAATACAGGAACAAATCCTACCTAATTATTAACTATACTAATTACAAGAGATATATTGAGAACATTTAGATGCATCTCTTTTTATATTTAAATGACAGTCTATTTCACTTACTCACACACCTTAGCTTATTGGTGATATGGGATAGACCCTATAAAAAGATTCTGAAGCCATCCCTATGTGTTTTAATTCTTTAAGGCTGGAGCAGAACCCAGAGTTCCATTTTATAGGAAATAATGGTTATACCATTGCAATAATTCTTAATTGCTTTTAAAGTATTTTTTTCCTGAACACAATCATTTGATGGTAGGCTAGATTTATTCTTTCCATCATGACATGAGGTGAGGACATCTACAATGCAGTGAGCCCCAGAGTGAGTTTTAGTTGTCAGCTATCTTTTTGACAGCAACATCTAATATTATTTAGCATCAAATCCCAAACTGTAAATTTCATCTAATTTGCACAGCAACTACATTACTGAACATAAGCTACAGAATAGTAGCTGACTTATGAAACTATAAGCTTGCTTCTTTCCAGTTATAATAATTTAGACTACTGAGAATAAATTCAGTATTTTACTTCTTTAGTGGAAGTTATTAACTACAATAGTTTCCTTTATTTATGTCAGTGGTATCAATGTTCCTGATGCACTTTAATACAGTTCTTCATGTTGTGGTGATCACAAACCACAAAATTATTTTATTGTCACTTCATAATTCTAATTTTGCTGCTAAGAATTGTAATGTAAATATCTGCTATTCAGGATATCTGACTCCTGTAAGTCCATATTTCCATATATACAAAAAATAAAGTAGATGGCATGCAACATCATCATAAATAGGAGATTGGTATAGATCGAGTTTACTAAAATCTCATTCAGGATTGTGTTTTCCTTTCTGTCTGCGTGTCTCTTAATGTTAGCATTATGCATGTGTGTGTGTATGTTTAGTGCTATAAACTTCATGACACCTATAGGTTTTTCTATGCAACAGCACAGCTTAGATCACGAAAACTCATGTACAACATACACATTAGTCACTGTAACCATCCTTGGCCCTTTGTCCTGGAGTATGCCTTTCATCTAAAAAATTAGTATCAGAAAATTTTACACACGTATAATCATTTTGTAGGCAAATTTTAAAAATTGTTTTAAATAATCTACACAGTTCTTTTGAGATATGTCCATACAAATTTAGCGGTTTGTTCCTACTGTTATGAACTCCAATATGGGGCTATTTCACTATATATGATTATTGCTCTCTGAGAACATCCACATCATTCTTATTTTTGAGCAGCTACAATGTAGGCAACTTTAGATTTCCATTTTCATGTAGACATGAGTTTGATTGTTACAAGCTCTTAAATGCACCTCTTTATCTCTCAAACATTTCCTCCAGTGGTCTTATTATGTCAGTGTAGAATAACACAACATTCAGCAAATTAATTGTGTACAATGTCTGTGTTCAGTTTCATTTTGTTTTAGTAGACACACACACACACACACACACACATGTCACTGTGTAAGCCCTTGTAGTCAAACCCATACCACTTAATTGCTCATAATAGGTGCTAGTAACTGTTATTTTGTTTTCCATTTCTGCAATTATTTTTTTCTAATCAAGAATATTATTCAGTGAAAGTTACAATACCTTATGTGGTTCAAACAGCATAATTTTGCATAGTCATTCATATTGTTTCATTAGCATAGTTCAGTATTTTATATGTTTTAGTATTTAACCATGTAAATGTATCAGGATGTGTTATCACCTAATCTTGCTATTCATGCTTGATTTTCCTGATATAAAGTAAAGAAGTACTGTTCTGGGCCAAATGGCTAAGTTATATGTTTTAAGATTGTCTATATGCGTTTTGTTGATTGTAAACAAACCTAGACATCTTTTATCTCTTAATGTATAAAAAATGTCTGCTAAATCTCATGTTCCTGTTTTAGGTTAATTCTGTTTAATTTACCCCATATGCTATCTTAAACATTTATGATTATCATCTTGAGATTTTTGAATTCTGTTCTTTTTTGTGTAGGTGTATGTCTTAGTAGTTAATTAGCTTTACAGATACACTTACAATTTATAGCTAAATACATCAAACACAATCAATCAATTTATTGCTGTTGATCTTTACTATTCCTTTAGAAAATTCACAAAGACAGTGAGTCTTGATATTTGTTTATTTCCTTGCATCATGATTTCAATTAACAAATTTCTTCTATGGTTTTGGTTATTATTTCTAGGAATTTCTAATATAAATATTTGTTTTTCATATATTTGTATATATATAAATAAATAAAACACAGAAATAAATATAGTATTATAGTTTAACCCTGCTGTCCTTTTAAAATTTATTTTCTGTTTATATGTCTCCGTGTATTGTCTTTATGTGTGTCTATTCATGGGTAAATGTTATGGGTACATGCATATGCATGTATGTGGTAAGCTAAAGTTGGTTCATGAAATCTTCCTCTATCACCCTTCTAACTTATTGAGGCAGAGAACTCTAAATCAAATGAAAAGCTCCTCCAAAGAACCCCCATATCTTCCTGCCAGGTCTGTGATTACAAGTGTGCCATCTAGTCTATTCACCTTGTGTTTTTCATAGATTTTGACTATTTGAACTCTGGCCCTGATTATTTTTAATGAAAATCTATTCATTGATATTTCTTTATTCTCTTTCCCTGACTTATTCATTTTATAGTAATGTATAGCTAATGTTTCATAATTTATTAATTTTGAAAGAATGTACCCTATAAGAGCACATAGTCCGGGGATTAAAGGCTTGACAGGCTCACTTGCTTTAATTCCAAAGCCTTTTCTCCATGTGTCTACTTGTGGGGGCTGCTGATTCTCACAATCCTTCCCGATTTAGCTGAATTATTTTTTAGCACCTGCGTCTTCTTTTTGCTCTTAGCCTCTAAAGTAAATTTTCCTCCACCTCAGAGTTTTCATGGAGCTGCCCTCTGACATATCATAACCTTACAAGACTCTTCCTGATGATTTCTTGGGAGTTCAAGGGCTGTCTCTGTCCACTAAATCTCAGACATGTTATCTCTTTTTTTGTCTAAGTATGGGACCTTTTTTGCCAGAAGTAAAATGAGTGACCATACTATAGTCTTTCATTTCCCCACTATGTCTGTCTATCTGTCTGTCTGTCTGTCTGTCTGTCTGTCTATCATCAATCATCATCATCATCTATTTTTTTTACTCTTCATAACTACTAAGTGGACTTCACATTGTTTATTGTTTCCTAATTATACTTAGAAGATTATGGATGATTTTTTGTCTGTTCTGATGAGAGGCATGATGACTGAACATATGTAGAGAAATATAACTTTTAAAAATCTTCAGGTGTCTGGTATACTCCGTACCCCCAAAGAGCTGTGAGTGTCTAAGCTCTATTTTCCACATCATTGTGGTAAGTGACTATATAAATACATGAAAATCTAAAGCAAGCCATAAATATTACCATGGTAAAGAAAATACCTATGATTTTAAAGGAGTCCATGCTTTAAAGAAAAGAGTGAGTGTGTAATGTACCATACTTTTGTATTACAGTCTTCATTCACATTCTGTATGAGCATACCATATTGCCTGTGTTTCCCAGGAACCGTTAGAAAAAATGCAGAAAGGGAAAGAATGAAATTCATCAGAGTATTTTCAGATTGTGGAAGTGTGTGTTCCTGCATATTTAAAGACTTTCACAAATGGACATCTCCAAGATTAGCTTTCAGTCATCTTGTATGAAACAGACAGAAAAAATGCTAAAGCTGCAACTTAGATGACTGCCAAGCACAGTTCTTCCCTTATTTCTTGCTCACCGTGAAGATCACTATGCTGTGTCTAATAGGACCCTCCTTCTGGAAGCCACAATTTGAACACTGTAGTGACTTACAGGCTATTAAATACATGCTTTGTGTTAGAATAAAGCTTGAAACTTACTTTCTTTTTTAATGTAATATCCCTTCTAAAAATTTAATCCTGATTTTTCCATACTCAGAAAACAAAACCAGGGTTTCATTTTTAACAACACAAAGATTTTAGTTTCAGACAACTATTTTATTTGGATATTTTTATTATTCTACTCATAAGAATGACTTTTTAACAGAAAATGT
Organism: Grammomys surdaster; assembly: GCF_004785775.1. Classification (NCBI taxonomy): domain Eukaryota; kingdom Metazoa; phylum Chordata; class Mammalia; order Rodentia; family Muridae; genus Grammomys; species Grammomys surdaster. The sequence goes on along the minus strand of NW_021604634.1, from coordinate 8,967,274 downwards.
AAAACAATTATAAGTAGCTTATTAGCATGCTAGAAATTTGATTTGCAATTAGAGGATATGAAGTTATTAAAAGGTGTGTATTTAAAGTCCACTATAAGCCCCTATCCAGATTGCTCAGCTTTCCTGACTAAATGCCAATACTTATATTCTTTATACATAAATGGAGTTTGAAAAAAAAAAGATCTTAACAGCCATTCTGTTCCCAGAAGCAGTAAAATTGATGCAGTTGGGAATAGTAGCATTGTGCCTATACAGAGGTTAAGTGCCTGGAAATTTTCACATGTGTATAGTGCTTTGAAAATCAAAAATTAAGAGAAAAGACATGGTGCTGCTATAAGTCTCTGGCATTTGTAATTCGATCCCAGGTTGGTGGCTATTTGGGAAAGATTAGAAAGTGTGACATTGTTGAAGGAGGTATGTTATGGGAACAGATTTGGAACATTCAAAAGCCTCATTCCATCCTTGATGTTCTCCCAACCTCCTGCTAGTGGTTAAAGATGTGAGTACTTAGTTGCTGCTCCAGCACCAAATCTGCTTGTCTCTTTCTGCAATCTCCCCACCATGATGTTAATGGACTCATATCCCTCTAGAACTATATGCCTCAAATCATGCCTTGGCCATGGTATTTTATCACATCAATAGAAAAGTTACCAATATACACCTTAAATGTGATACACACCATATAGTGGTATGGTATTTTGGACTAATTAAGAAGAAAGCAAACTAATCAACAATATTTATTTTTTCTTCTTCTTGGCTATAGATTCAATGTGGTCAGTAGTCTCCTGCTGTTGAATCTTATTAACCATAGCAGACTATCCTCAAACTAAGGGCAAAAACAAAAAAGACCTTCTTTTATTAAATTGCTTTTGTTAAGTATTTTGTCATAACAGGGAGAAAAGTAACTTATACATAGAGACATGAGACCTTACATATGAGTCCTGGGACCTAGGAAAGAAGCAACAATACAGTAAATGATAAGACACTTATTGTTATGCATTTCATAAGGACTTAATAAACATGGAGAGACTTCTCCCACCTTTTTCTGTAAATTAGTTAAAATTAAACATTATTAAGTTTTGATGCACAGTGGGGTGACCCTTCAACAGACATGATACGAGCTATGAAAAAACAATAACTTCTTTAGACTTGTTTTTAAATTTGTACCTGTAGTTAAAAACTGGTATGAAAAACTGGTAATTCTAAGAGGATAAATATCATACTGAAAGTTACCATAATAACAACAACAAAATTAATAGAAATAAACCAAAAAATAAAAAAAACATCAAAAATCAAGTAAACATTTAACTCATGGTTATTGCATGTATGTTGTAAGAGTCAAGAATAAAATAAACCAATGAACAATAGTGAAAAGTCCAGAACAGACTCATGATTCTTTAATAAATTTTCTCAGAGTACATTATAAAAAACCATTGATTTTCTCTTCAATATTAATCTATAATTTTTGTGACTAGAATCCTCATAAATTTGTTATCTTGAAGTCTAATATGGTAGGTGAGAAACGTAAAACATTTTTACCATGTAGTTCTTACATGTAAAGTAATTTTTTGTCATTGAAAGGTCTCTGAGTCGCTGCTATTTTTGGTGCTCTTAAAGGTCACTTGATTCTTCCTCTTCAGTTACTGTAAGGTTTTATGACTTCTATAGAATTTCCTTGATAATTACTTCTGTTCCTTTTTCAGTCTGATGATTCTGAAATTTATCCTACTATCTGCATGTCAAAGAGTCTAATAATTTATCACCTACTTTTAACATCTTGGTCTAATCTGTAAAATATTGATTTTCTCACATATGTCTTCCAACTGTTTCATGATTCTTTTGCTAATGCCTGTTGTTGCATTTTCAAAACTAAGTGATGATGCTACTTAATGGGTGCTTCTTATCCAGATACTATTCATTAAAATGTTGAAATATTTTTATCATAGTGTTGAAAACTTAGCTATGGTATTAATATACAATATTTTCTAACAATATGTTCAAAAATAAAACAAAACAAAAGTCAGTACTGTACTATGTGTGAAAAACTGTACATAGCTTATTGTTTTATGTAAGGGGTTGTCTCCATGGAAATTAGAAGTAGTCATTACTCTGGTATACATTACACTACAAAGCATGCACAACATCCACATCTATCCTAGCCTCTCATTTCAGGCTCTTATTCTGATTCACCTACCATTTTCAAACTAACATCTTCTTGCATTATGAGAAATTTTTATATCCCATGTATAATTCACTATCTTTTTTCAAATTGTCTGTATCTTCTTAAGATTATAAAATGATCAGGTTTTATATGTTTTCTTCTTTTTCCAACAGTTGATGATAGATTCACATATTGTAGGCAAGCATTCTACTCTGAGCTATATAACTAATATTTCTGTACTTTTTAATGAAACTTGTTTATATTTTCTTCTATAGATATATATTGCCATTCTTCCCCTTTACAATCAAATCCCTCCCATTCTCTTGGCCACTCACCTACTCCAGTCTCTTTTCTAAACCATCTTCTCAGAGGACAAGCTAGGTATCTTACTAAAGAAATATTTTAAGTTGTTTTATTATTCAGTCAGCATTTAAGACAAAATAAAAAAGGAAACTAATTTGTTTGCTTGAAATAGAAATTGATTTGTTAACATGAAACACAAAGGAGCACGGCCTTTGATGACAAACAGTGCCCCGTGAATCCTTCAGCTGACTTTGATTGTTAGCTCTTCTTAGGACTATAATGACTTGGATAAACACTGATCTCCTAGGATTTTCCTTACTCATACTGAGAAAACTGAAAGTTTCTCTTACTGCTGAGCATCATCTTTTGAGGAATGCTGCTTTCAAGCCAATCTATAAAACAGGAAGTTGTTATTTGCCTAAAACAGACCTAGAAGTAACAAAGAACTTACTTGATGAAAACCAATAAATTTCAGACTTTCAATAATACTTGATTTAAAAAAACAAGCATTTCTTATGAATTTGAAATGTTGGCACATGGACTTTAAAGAAATAGATGATAATATATTTTTATTGCTCTACAGGTAGTGGGACCTGGAATAATGTAGCAGATAAGTGAGTGGTACTAAAGAATCACATGAGTAGTGGGTATAGTCACAAGGACAAGACCAGGCCTTGCATATGGCAGACAAGTCCATGCACATGGCAGACAAGCCCTAAGATATAGTGGCCAACCCCAATGTGGTAAAATAGTGTTTTTCTATGGAGACATACAAACAAATAACAATGTTCCATTTTAATGAATGATCTGAAGTAACCTCACCTCTATCCATTGTAGCTGGGAGGGATATGAAAGGACATTTCATGAAAAATTTGGTGTTTTCAAATAAAATAAGTTTTCTTGGAGTTTTCTCACAAACAATCATAATTCTCCTCCCATGGTTAACACACAGTGAGGGAAGCTTTTCTGGTACCAAAGAGGGGAGATTAACACCTGAATAAATATTAACAAAAGTACTTATATTTAAAATAAATATAAGAATTTAGTAAGCATCATGTCAGAATGGCATAGTATAGCAAAACCAGAATATAAGCAAATAAACCAGAAAAACTTTAAGATATCTTAAAATAAAATTAAAATCATTAGAATATAAAGAATTAAAATGTTAAGCTACAACATTTCTTGTTAGATGATAAACCTGAAGAACTCATAATAAAGATAGCACAGAATATACAAAAACTTATTCTATTTTTTTTGTTTGTTTTGTTTTTTTCGAGACAGGGTTTCTCTGTGTGTAGCCCTGGCTATCCTGGAACTCACTCTGTAGGCCAGGCTAGCCTTGAACTTTCGAACTCAGAGATCCGCCTGCCTCTGCCTCCCAAGTGCTGGGATTAAAGGCGTGCGCCACCACCACCCAGCTGACAAAAACTTATTCTAAAATATAAGAAAACATTATGCAATATCATGATATGTAAGAATGAGAATGTTCCACATCCATCTAAAATATATGAGACAAGATTTGTCATATAAGGAATAGCAGTAAGTGGGACACATACAAAATAATTTAAAATGTTAATAGCAACATTATGGGTTTAAAAACTCATAATGGGTCTGGGCACTGGTGGCGCATGCTTTTAATCCCAGCACTTGGGAGGCAGAGGCAGGTGGATTTCTGAGTTCGAGGCCAGCCACATCTACAGAGTGAGTTCCAGGACAGCCAGGGCTATACAGAGAAACCCTGTCTCGGAAAAAAAAAAAAAAGAAAGAAAAAGAAAAGAAAAAGAAAACTCATAATGAAGAACTAGTATTTTTCAGACTTAGGTAATGTCAACAAGGAGACATCTACCACCATGAAGACATGTTATTATTGCAAATGACTTATTAAATATAAACAAGAAACTTGAAAATAATCAAAGAAAAAATATCAGTATAGATTTTAGAAATAATTGGTGAATAGATGACCTAGAAATTTCTTTTTATAAATATTTTTAATGTTTTTCTAACTTTATTAAGCTTGAACTCTTTGGGGAAACTGACTCATATAAAACTTACCCACTACCTTAATAGTCATCTCTTATTGCTAAGTTGCATTCCATCTAGTGGTGGGGCCTAAGGAGATTTTCCAAAAGGCAATGGCGTGTCAACTGTTGAAGTCATTATGCAGGTTTTGTTCAGCTGAGGATGTATACGAGACTTCATAGGTATGGATTCCCTGTTTTATATAGAAGACAAAGTCTCACAACAGACATCATGGTTCTCTGACTTTTCCATTCCTCCCACAATGTTGGCAGTAGTGTTCCTTGACCATTATGTGTAAGGATTTTGTTGTAGAGATATCACTTGGGGTTGGACATACCACAATCTGATGTTCTCTGTAATTTTCCCAGTTGGAATTTTCTATAATAGTCTTCATCTGCTGCTAAAACATAACCTTCTTGGATGGAGTGCAAGCTGCACTTATCTGTGAGCATAAGTATGCATAACATTTAGAGTACTGAGGATTATTCTGCAATAAAAAAGTAGCAGTAGTAGTTTCAAATCTAGGGTCCATAACCATACAAATCACAAGTAGTTAGCTAGGTTTATACAAAGCACCTCCTAATGAGTTGATTATAAGTCTAGTTATAAAGATACTGTTTACCCCCAAGATAAAAAAGCCATTGTCACACTATTTGAGGCATTTAAGCAGGCTGTTCTTTGATGAAGTCCATAAGCTTTACAGCTAGGTAGGACTTCTAATTGTATTTCTGCTTACGCAGCTTGCATAGCACCCTTAAATACCATAAGAGATAGTGTTAAAGAAAGAGAGTTCTATATCGGTTCTATCTCAGTTCCTCCAAGTCCAAAGTCTGAATGTGGTACCTTCACCAGTACAGTCCAACCTTCAAGTTCTTGGAGGAAATCAAGGGCATTAGCCTACATTATTTAGGGGAATAAAATAAAAAACCCATCATTTATGTCGAAAAATAAACAAGTTAATATTTGTTAATCACTGGTTCATGGCATAACACTAAAATGTTGTCACAAAATAACTAAACACATTGGAAAATTTAAAGTAACATCAATGTAGAGTACTAAGAACAATATTTAAGTCTTTCAGGACAGTAGATTTTTAGGAGTGGAGGATGTGACATGAAGGCATGATCCAGTCCATTCTGGTCAGTCAACAGGGTCTAGCAAGAGAGAAAGTGGGGATGGAGGGGCAAGAGATGCAAAGAATGGAGACAAGACAGAGAGTCTGATCAAGTCCATTTATTGAAAGGAAATCTTGGGTATATATAAGCACAAGCAGGGGAACACAGCTGAAGATATGTTACCAGTGAGCCTTGCAGCTGGGGGCACTAAACAACAAAACAAGACATGGGAGAAAAACAAGATGTTTATTAGAGTGTGCTCAGCTGTTGTAGGCTGTTGAAAACAAGTCTCTGGTCAGGGTATAGGGCCTGATATGGCTGCAAAGATGATAGCCGCTTTCTACTAGGAGTCGACTCCCAACAGAGACAGTGTTTCCCTAGTCTGTATGAAGCCTTGAGCTCTAGAATCAGCACTACGAATCAAATTAATTAATTAAATATAAAGCAAATTTAGTATGTGTATAAATGTAATATTGATAGGTAAAATATGATATAAAGATGGGAAATTTTTTGAAGTATACACATCATGTTTAGTTTATGCATGTGAGATGCAATATAAAGAAAATGAAATTTACATCACCAAGTAATGAGTGTGGTTTTTGCTTTAGCAGTACAAAATACCAGGAAGCATATTATATTTTCCAAATCAGAAATTTAAAAGTCAGGACCCCCAAATCCTCTGTAACAAGTACCATATGATTTTACTGTAAATCGAAATATATGAATTATAATGCTAAGGCATAAAAAAAACAGAAATCAGGAAAAGTACAAAATGAAATATGGAGAACAACATCCTAACAAAATATCAAGGCTCCATTTCGTCTTCTCTCACCTTGGCTATCATATTGAGCTACAGACTGCCCTTGTAACTGGTTCTGGAATGGGAAATCCTTAAAAAGACTTGGAGCTAGCATAAAGAGTAAGGAATAAGCACCTTTTTATAGAAAAAATAAAATTATCCTTGGGTTCCTACCTTATAAGGTTTCCAGGTAGGAGCTTCATCTTATGGAAAAGAATATAAATCCAGTCAGAAAGTGGTTGATTACCCCCATGATGTTTATGCCATTATTGTACCATATACCATGTATCATGTGCAATGAGCATGTCTTGCCGGAACAATCATTACTGTAGTTCACAGAGTTAACATTATGGTCATTTTTCTAGTCCACAGAGTTAACACCAGGGTAAGATGGTGATTAAATTTTTCTTCTGACACCTCCCAACATCAATGAACTTGTCTAGAAAACTTCTCAAAAGACATCTGTTACTGTTAAAATTTAAAAAAAAAAAAAAAAAAAAAACGGCAGCACCCAATCTGGCTTGTTGTTATAGTGTGCCAAGTTCCAGACTAGGCAAGGCCTCAGGCCATGACCAGCGATATGTTTTCACTGCTGCTTTGGCTCAGGCCAGCTTGAAGCACCAGCCCTGGCACCTATGAGACACCATTGTGGGAGATGTCTCTGTCAATCTACCAGCTGTCTCCACAAAGCTTGGCAGAACCCCAAACAATGCCCGCCATCCACACGGTACCAGGTAGAAATGAGACTCTAATGCTTAATTATTATCCAAAGGCTTTATATATTTAATAATGCTTAATTAACAATTTGCCCACACAATTAGAGTTGTTTTCCAATATTTAAATCGTTACCTGGACGTTATGGACCCACCCAGGTTTCTCCATATCTCCCCCTCCTTCTCCAGCTCCTCCTCTTCCTTCTCTTCCTCTCCTTACTCCTCCCACATTAGCTCCTCCCAAATTACTGAGTTTATTATTAAATGTAGCGGGGAAATATACTGCTATAGACATCCTCAGATACTGTCTCCTAAGTGATTATAGATCCTGTCCAGGTGATGAATCATTTTCTCACTATTGCATTCACATAACTACAACAAAAAAGAATCTCAAAACAAATTCTGATTTGAACATCTTATGTGGGAAAAGTTGATCAAGCATATGAAAAAAATAGTAACTCAACAAATTTAATGAGAGATTTTGACCTAATTTTTTTCTAATTCTGGGACTAGTTCTAGAATTCCACTATGCCTAAAATATAAATTAGTAAAAACTCTTAATACAATATTAATCACATATAGTGAGACATGATCTCAGTCCTCAGACACTACATCCATGTTTTTTACTGAAAATCCCTGAGCCTCTAAACAAACTGAGCCTATTTCATCTGGATATCTGGACTCTTCCCTGAGTTAAAACATTGGAATATCTGTTTATAGGAAAAGCATAACATTTTAAAAATTATAATGTTACAATATTTAAAATAACAGCTACTAGAACCATAACTGTTGCTATAATTGTCATAGAAGCTTAAGTTAATCTAGATCAACATTAAAAAGGCACTGTAGCCAAGGACTGCTTCATTGGCTAGTTACTCTCACTAGAAACAAGGGTCCCTCTGATTTCTTAGTGATACTTCCTAGGTCCTCCCATAGCATCTTTTTGTACTTCTCTTTCTTTCAGAAACAGAAAGAAATATTTTTCAAACATCTTCTTCTATCTCAGAATACAGAACAATACAGAATGGTGAGACTCAATGTGTTTTATTGTTGTATAAATAAACTTTAATTTTCCAACTAAAAATGTTAATGAGCAATTTCCTTTTTTAAATAGTTCATCTCTTCTACTATCTCTAACTGAAGCACAAAGATTTTATAAAACTGAGGCTGCTGCAACAGTGATAATTACCAATATCCTATTGGAGGCAATGGGTAGAGAAAATGTTTCCTTGAGAGCAACATCACTTTTGCCTAGGTCACTTAAGGATGATATTTTCTCCACTACAAATATTTGAAAACATGTTAAAAAACAAATATATACAGCTTGAACACTTTCTTTGCCCCTAAACTTAATTGACTGAATTATATGTGCATTCAATGAATCTGTAATGGAATTTTAGTTATCAACGAGTACCAAGATTAGAGTTTCATGTGTCCTTTGACAATTCCCTTTTAATTTCTTCGATGGAAGGATGATGTACTTTTTCTCATTGACCTGTTCAAAAGTAAAAAGCTACATCAGGTGTTTTTTATGGAAGTTGATTTTTAAAAATCACGACTACATGCATTCACTAGTTATCTTCCAAATGCCTTGCTGTGTAAGCATATGAAATATGGAATCTCTGAGAGAAAGTGACAGGAGTAACATGAAAATCAACACACATGTTTTTATTTCAGAAAAAGAGGAGCACATGGCATTATTGCATGGATTTTGGCATAATATTTTTATGATTTAGGTTATGAATTAATCTCTGAGGAATAGTACATTGCCCAGAGTGATCAACTGTATGTTTGGCTAAGCAGCCAGAAATAAAGTTAAGGATATCACAAACACAAGGACACTGGCTATTAAATGCAGTAAGAATGGAGATTCTGGACACTGAAAATGCAAATAGATCATTGTCTTAGTGATAAAATACATTCTGAAATGCCCTAGAAACTATGAAAAAATGGCTTTCCATCTTGGTGTGCCTGTGATAATTTGTAAGAATATTGTATAACAAAACATTAGATCAATGCTAGATATTCAATATTACTAGGAGGACAATCAGATATATTGGTGTTTCACAATAATCAAGAAATTACAAAATGGTTCCATCTATTGACCCAGATGATTTTAAAAGATCCACTTTGTATTTCTACAAAACAAATACTTCTAATTACTATGTATCATTTAAAGACATCATTAAACCTGTTAAAAAGAATCAGAAAGAAACAATATGTCACTTGCTGATATAGTACCAACTTCTTTTGAGATAATGCATCCTTGTAATGTTTAATCACCATACTCCCATCTCTAAACACATAACCAGAATCACACATATCCATCCATACATATACACACATGCATTCATGCACACAGAGAAACATATGGATCCTCAGATACACACACAGGTATGACCATACATATATAACTGCAAAATAATTTTCATACCATTTACATGTTTTAATTTCTGTTCTTTTTGATTTTTCAATAGCCCTAAACTTTGTGTCATTTGCTAACCTCCATTTCAAAGCACTCTGCAATGCATTCTTGTCAGGCAGCAGAATATCACATTTGATTGTTCTGTCAATTGCTGCTATTTGTCATTTGTTACACTGGAAGGCAAGTAGGTACAATTTTTGGTTGGCTGTCTGGAAGCCGAACCTAGTTCTTTTTTTTTTTTTCTTTTTTTTTTTTCTTTTTTTTTTTTCTAACCGAACCTAGTTCTTAAAATTCAGAAAATGAAAGAAATAACAGACTAGTGTTGCCAATACTGGTTTGAAAACTTTGCTATACCAAGCTTCTGTTAAGCCAAAAAAAAAAAAAATGTGATTATCATGATAAACAATTGTATAGACTTAAGTAGTTACGTATTGTGTTGGCTCTTTGTTGACCTTTCTCAGAAATTTCACTTGGCTTGTCTAAATAGAACATAAAAATTTGACTACTAGTTTATCACATGCCAAATAAAATACAATTTATGTATTATTCCCATGATGGAATAAATATCTCTAATAAAGCCAAAAGAAAATATAGATAATAAAATTAAGAAAGAATTTGACTGAGTGATAGTTAGCACCCTGCCATTTGGTAGAGAAAGAGATTTGATATTTTCTCTTTCCTATGCAAAGATCTTTCTTATTTAGATAAGCCAGCAGTATGTAGGCAAAAATTATAAGGCCCACATCAAACTCAACACTGACCTCAAAACAGTTCACAAAGATTTTTCTTCTTATATTATTTTCATATGATTCTAGAAGTTGTATTCAATATCCATGAAATAATTGATAATCCCTTCTACTTATCTGTGCCCCATATACTTACCATTGTCCATGTTTCTGTGCTATACTATGCTTTCAATACACAAAATCGAGTGAATTTCCTAGAAACCTATTTATTTAACTATTATGGTTGGGAAAGGCAGAAAGTATGTCAATGGAATTTGGGCTTCAATAAAATACAACACAGAAGTGCAAAGAGACAATATCACATCCTAATCGCATCTAAGAATCTAAATGAAGGGTTTATTTAGGCCATGTTTTAAGGAAAAAATAAGGGAGATAATTTTATGGAAAATATCAAAAACTGGAGAAAATAAAGGTGTCCCGTCTTTTTCATCCCATCTCTGAGCAGATTGGTTCTTTAAGTCTCACACTGAAGTAAAAAGCTATTTTGTATGTGCTAAAACATGATGGAGTCATTTGGTGTCTGCTGAAGCAGTATTCATGTTTTAAGTGTGATGAACTTTTTTGCAAGAATGGGACGTTCACCAAAATGTATACTGCTTTCTATATTTTACATAAAAATGAGGAAAGCTCTATATTTGCTTAACAATAGTCTACATAGAAACATTTTCTTCAGTTTACAGTAAAGCATATATTTAATACATCAGTAAATATAAAGACAACTTTGATCACCCAATCACAGAAACCTATGAAAAAGATAATACAACTAAAATTGTAGGATCCGAAGTAAACACCAAGAGTACTTTATTTGTTCTTTCCTGAGACTTGCCCTATAAGCTAAGTGCAATGAGGGCTGATTACAATGATTTAGGATTGCCACATGAAATTACTCTTAGCTGGATCATATGCTAAAATAGCATGTGACCAATACTATGCTTTTTAATTCTGCAATGGGACTTTTATAGAGATATTTATATAAATTTGATAGAATTCTTTTTTTAAAGTATATCACATTTAGAATCATTTAACTTTAATGTCATTATCTTAAGCTCAGATATAATGGTAGCATTAAAGCTTAAATGTAATCATTTACTCAAAAGTCCTTTATTAGGGCATTCCATGTAAAGACATTTTTCTTTACTAAAAGGGATGCAGGTTCATTGCCTTAAATCTCAGTATAGAGGAAGCAAGATAAACAGACACCCAGGTATGAATAAGCATATTGGTCTACCTTTTTTGTTTTGCCTATCACATCTCTGCACAAAGGGGTAAAATTTTCTTATATCTTTCAGCTCTCTTACTTTGTCTTGCTGTTCCCATACACTGTTCAATTTCCTTTTGAAAATCAGAAAATTTTTTAATCTATCATGTAATACTGTAATTTATAGTGTAGAGTCCAGAGCTTAAGTCCAATCACAACGTAATGGGTTTAAGGCATTTAATGGAAAAAAAACACACCTTTCATGCTGAGAAAAATAGGAAAAACTTTATGAAACAGTTAATGTCTCTTAATCCACAAAGGAGTTTATTTATTGGCACATTCAGTGTAGACTAAGAAGTTTGATATGTAAAACAAATGTCAAATGGTCTATAGCAATAACATTTGTAATAAAGTTCAGCTTCATAAAAAACAAAAAAAAAGAAATATGTATACACAGAGAGAAACAGAGAAAGGGAGAGATAGACAGACAGAGAGACAGAGAAACAAAGTATAACCTAGCTGCAAAGTAATTTTCTAAGTCACACGAGGTCATCGGTTCTTATAAAACATAGAAGTCACAGAAAAATACTGATTACATATAATAACAAATTAAACTAATATGCATAAAAATTATTTCAACACACAGACCTTACATAAGAACAACAACAAGATAGCTTCATTATTCATAATGCTGGCTAGAGGACAGGGTATTACTTTTGTTAGGGTTGCAACCACAAAAGATGCCCATGTTTTAGGAAACAACCTCCCATTCATGCTTATGTGAGAATATCTTTAAACTCAGTGATTTACATTTACTTGAAAGTAGGAAAGGCACTTGCTGGGAAGAGAAGGACTGTGGTTGGTTAGTACAACTCTCATCCCACATCACAACTCAAAGCCCATTTGAGTGGGTTTCCAGAGCCACAAGCAAGAAGCTTAATTCTGAGGAGAAGGAGGTCCTAATAAATTATATGATGCAACTGACTCCAGAAAACAAAAGAAAACAGCAACATTGAAGACAGGAAAGGAATTTAAGACTCAATGTGGTCATATAGGAAGACAGAACAATACTCTTTATCTCCATTTGAGGGGAGTTGGTATAACCTTTAGATTAAACAGGAACAGATAAAGCAGGGCCATGCATAAGTACTGGATTGGTCTGACTGTGGTTTGGTTTATTTGTTTGTTTGTTGTTTAAAGGGGGCTCATAAGAAACATTTGAAGGAACAAGCCATTTTTCATTCTGAAACAGTTACTGTTGCATAGTGGAGCAGACCCTGTTTATATTATGGATAGTTATTTGCTTTATGGAGCAGTTGTTCTCATTATGGGGCAGCTGTTCTCATTATTGGGCAGTTGTCTCCATTATTGGAACAGTTATTCCATTATGTGGTAGGTGTTCTTACTCTAGAAGAGCAGTTTCATAAGGAAGTGGTCTGCTTACAAGCTTCCTTGCTTCTGGAATTCAAGATAACTGCAGGTTTCAGGTAATGACATGAAAATCTTCAGCACATTCAAGAGGTCATGGAAAAAAATGTTGAAAATGTCCGTGCATTTTTTGAGACTTAGTTACTATTATCATGGTATCTTCAGCCTTGAAGAAAGATTGCCAGTTTCTGGTGAATATTCTTTAAATGACCAACATGCCCACATTCAGATATCAGCAGGAATCTAACAAGACACATACAAAATAAAATCTTAAACACTGAAGTATCTCAGCAGTACCAAAGGTAGAAAAATCGCCTCTCAGTATTAGAATATCAGGGCCATTGATTTTCATTATGTGGTAAAATAGAGGATCTTTCTGCTTTCTTTTCTAGTGAACGTTGTGGTTAACATAAATCCTAATAGAAGCAGCAAATCTGTCTTTACCTTGATAGTCTATTTTTGATGTTAGGACAATGTGACCAAACTTGGAGGGAAGCATCACATGACTTTTCTGGAGTTGCACACTGAAAGAAGTTAATATTTAAATTTCTGCAGTCAAGAAAACCTGTCATGAATGACTTTTTATGGAGAGTTTAAAATGTCAAGGCAAAGGTTGAAGTGTCATCCACAAAGAGCAAGAGATTTGATGGAAATCTATATTACATAGTTCCAGTACAGATTTATGCTACATTGAAAAGTCAGAAACTTCTCTGGGCATGTGCCAATGCAAAAGTTTTGGTCCAATTTTTTCTATTGTGATATTTGAGACTGCTTCCAAATATCAAGCTTTATGTATTTTACAAAAGTGTACAAGTAGCTTGGCTGCTTGACTCCTATACAATCACATCCTGAACCCTTATCTATAATGACATGTTAGAACTTTAGTAGCTCTAGAAATGAAAGCCCAAGGATTCTGAATATATGGGAGAAACTCTAGTATTCTACCAATGAATAAAGACTGTCTTGTGAAAACAAAGAAGTCATGAACTAATACAAACAAGAATAATGATCTAATCAATGGTTAAGTGCTATATAATAGTCACTTTTAACGTTACTCTGACAGAAAACCTAACTAACTTATTTTGGCTTATGATTCAGAAAATATCTATCAATCTATCAAAATTTTAAAGTCATAGTAGTAATCTTGGCCCTCAGTAGTGAGAATTCTGGGTAGTTTTTTGTTGTAAGATGCCACCTAAATACTAGAGGTCTCTGGCTGAGTGAAAGCAAGACCATTTAAATTCTCAAGCCCTGTCTCCAGACAATCTACCTCCTTTAACAGAATCACAAACTCTAAAGCAGTGGTTTTCCATCTTCCTGATATTTTGACCCCTTAATACAGTTTCTTGGTGTTGTGATGCCTAATAATAAAATTATTTTCTGCTACTTGATAACTATAGTTTGCTACTGTTAAGAATCATAATGTAAATATATGATATAGATAGTCTAAGGTGACCCTGTGAAAGGGTCACTGAACCCCAAAAGGTTGCACAACCTCCCTAAATGGTGACACTACCTAGGGACTAAGTATTCTAACATATGAGCCTATAGAACACATTTTACATAGAAATTATAACAAGATCATAACACCTCCCCACTCTTTTAAGTATAGGAATATCAATACATCCAAATCAGTGCCATTCTATGGTAGGTTTATGATCCATTACAATTCCCCACTGAGTTGGGGATTTGACCTTCAGGCAAATACTGCACATACTTCAGAGGCAGAAGCAGGCAAATAGTTACATGCTTCATATAGTTTTACTTTCAATTGTTCACGTGTACATACACTTCTATATATTTAAATTACTGCTTTATGTCAAAGACTCATTCTAAAATAGTCTAGAATGAGAAGCATTATGGTTAATACATAAAACTGCCTGGGATGTATTGTCAAATGTGAATTACAGGACAGAGATGGCTCACTTGGTGGTTAAGAGTATATGCTGCTTTTGCAGAGGATGTTAGTTCAGTTCTTAGCATACACATTCGGCAATCTACACCTGGCTATAACTCCAGCATCATGGAATTTGATGTCTTCTTCTGGCTCTTTCAGGGCATGTGCACACACACACACACACACACACACACACACACACTCACTACAAATAAAAATGAAAACAGAAGTTCTTTTGTTGTTGAGAATAACTTTCGCTATCCTGGGTTTTTTGTTATTCTAAATGAATTTGCAAATTGCTCTTTCTATCCCTATGAAGAATTGAGTTGGAATTTTGATGGGGATTGCATTGAATCTGAAGATTGCTTTCAGCAAAATGACCATTTTTACTATATTAATCCTGCCAATTCATGAACATGGGAGATCTTTTCATCTTCTGAGATCTTCTTCGATTTCTTTCTTCAGAGACTTGAAGTTCTTGTCATACAGATCTTTCACTTGCTTGGTTAGATTCACACCAAGGTACTTTAAATTATTAGTGACTATTGTGAAGGGTGTCAAATCCCTAATTTCTTTCTCACCCTGTTTGTCCTCTGAGAAGAGGAAGGCTACTGATTTGTTACAATTAATTTTTTATCCAGCCACATTCTTGAATTTGATTATCAGGTTTAGGAGTTCTATGGTGGATACTTTGGGATCACTTAAGTATACTACCATATCATCTGCAAATAGGGGAAATCTGTCTAGTGTTTCCTCAGAAAATTGGACTAAGAATTACCCGAGGACGCAGCTATACCACTCCTGGGCACATACTGAGAAGATGTTCCAACATATAAAAAGGACACATGTTCCACTATGTTCATAGCAGTCTTATTTATAATAGCCAGAAGCTGGAAAGAACCCAGATGTCCTTCAACTGAGGAATGGATACAGAAAATGTGGTACATTTACACAATGGAGTACTACTCAGCTATTAAAAACAATGAATTCGAGAGGTTCCTAGGTAAATGGATGGAACTAGAAAATATCATCCTGAGTGAGGTAACCCAATCACAAAAGAACACACATGGTATGCACTCACTGATAAGTGAATATTAACCCAAAAGCTTTCAATACTCATGATACAACTCACAGACCACATGAAGCTCTTGAAGTAGGAAAACCTAAGTATAGGCACTTTGGTCCTTCTTAGAAGGAATAACAAAATACTCATGGAGCAAATATGGAGACAAAGTGTGGCACAGAAACTGAAGGAGGGGCTGTCAAGAGACTGCTCCACCTGGCTATCCATCCCATGTGCAGTCACCAAAGGCAGATGCTGATGTGGATGCCAGGAAGTGCATGCTGACAGGACCCTGATACAGCGGTCTACTTAGAAGTCTGCCACAGCCTGAAATATACAGAGGCAGATCCTCACAGCTAACCATTTAACTGATCATGGAGTTCCCAATGGAGAAGTTAGAGAGAATACTGAAGGAGCTGAAATGGTTTGCAGCCCCATGGGGAGAGCAACAATACTAATCAACCAGAGTTCCCAGGGTCTAAACAAACAGCCTGGGAACAGAGGGACCTATGGCTCCAGCTGTATAGGTAGGGGAGGATGGCCTTGTTGGGCATAAGTGGGAGAGGAAGTCCTTGGTCCCATGAAGGTTGGATGCCCCAGTGTTGGGGAATTCCAGGGCAAGGAGATGAGTGGGTAGGTGGGTATGGACACATCCTCATAGAAGCAGGAGGAGGAGGAGGAGTGGGATAGGGAGTTTCTGGGTGGGAGGGAAATGGGGAAAGGGGACAACATCTGAAATGTAAATAAAATATCCAATAAAAAAAATGAAAACAAAATAATGAGAAACAACTGTGAGGATTTTTCCTCCATCAATATAGCTTTCTTTGCCTACTCCTTACTAGCTTATTGGAGCAAAGTTCAGGAAACATCCCCTATCCTAACCTGTGTGGTCATTTGCAGAGCTGGAAGCTGAGGAGTGGTGCAAGCACCTTTGCATGGAATGCCTGGGGACAAGGCTGAATGACATCAGCTTAGGGGAGCCTGACCTGCTGGCAGCTGGGGTGCAGCGGGAACAGAATGGTGAGTAACTACTCTTCTATTATGTTAGGTGGGCTGACACTGGAGAAGAAAATTCATCTTTAACAGAGTTTATTTACTTTAAGGGTGTGGTCCCTGGTCAAGAATGAAATCCTGTGAAAGCCACACATCCAAGAGTATATGAGCAGAACAAATAAAAAATAATAGACTGAAAACTAAATGAAGACACAAAGTTTGTTGTTTATGGAATGAAAGTGAACCTTGGAAGAGTTGGGAGGAGGGCAATGAATATAATCAAAAGGCAATATATAGAATTCTCTAAGAATTAATAAAAATTGGAAAAAGAAAGCAAACTTATGAACACATTATTAAGAAACTTTCAGTGGTGAGGTAGCAGCTATAGAAAGTTCAAAGGTTCAACCCAGGTTCCTGGTTTCTTATTAGTGATAAAGCCACATGTCTATAAACCTATGAAGATATTATATTTTGTACATATGGCTTTTGAATGAATAAATTCTTTTATCTTCTTTCATGTTTGATATAGATTACAATTTATATTAACACATTTGGTTTATCTGGATATTAAATCCATAGGGTATTTGGCTAGTGTGTCTATTGGTGGGAAGTTGGTTTTTGTGTTTACTTAATACAATCTTGTTTAAATTCATAGTTATGTTTGCTATCTCCTGATAACTAGAGTTTTGTAGTCTTGATCGGTAATGTCAATGAAGCCTGATTCATCTAGTAATATATTGTTCAATGTGTTTTAGGTCATATTTGTAACACTTTTAATGGGTTATCAACACATTATATCTAACCACAAAATTATTATTACAAGCAACAAATCTAGTATTATGAAAGTAGAAGCATTTCTGTGATACCCCATTAGTATTATTGGTTAAACTTGGTCCTGCTTTTTAACAAGAATTTGGGAAGTTAGGGGTAACATAAATTAGTAGCACAGGTAAAAGCATGTCATGAGAGCATTGGATGATTACAATCTTGTTGCTACAGAGAGCAATATTGTTAACAAGCATCATTATCTCACAGTGTATTAAAAGACTATTTTCTTTGTTGCTAAAATGAGAAACCAAATCATTTCTTGCTGACTGGTCAAAAACATATATACATATATCTAGATATTTATGTCAGATGCTGCCTCTTTTTTATAGATTTTTTTACAAAGTCATTAAAGTATTCCAGCAACTCTTTTGTATTTTTTTTTAATGTTCTCAGTCTACTCCCACACTCACTCAGATTTCCATTACTCTGATTGTTTTCTGGGAGCTGTGAACAGCCATAACTGTGTTAAGTAATATACACTACTCATTCAAGTTTAAGATGTTAAAACTATGGCTGATAAAGTGTCAAGAGCATAAGGAAATAGGGGAAAAATAAATTAAAGTTATGGATAGAAATACTATGATATTTATCTATCACAAACTATATGCTTTCACATCAAATAAATTACATAGTTTCCATCCAAATAGATAATGTAATCCTTCAGTGTACTACAATTCTGTTTCAATTAGAAGATTCTCTGAATATGTCTGGAATCTTAAGAGAAAGTTTTTAATATGGACTCCAGGATATTCAAGCACTGAATTACATACAAGAGCTTTATTATAAAGTACACATTTTCCTCTTTTATTTTCTTTAAAAGAGATTTTTATTATTTTTTCATTTTTATTGGATAATTTATTTATTTACATTTCAAATGTTATCCTCTTTCTCAGTTTCTTCCTGCTTCTATGACGGTGTTCACCCATCCACCCATCTACTCCTCCCTCCCCCTGCCCTGGCATTACCCTACACTGGGGCATCGAACCTTCACAGGACCAAGGGCCTTTCCTCCCATTGATGCCCGACAAGGCTATCCTCTGCTATATATGCGTCTGGAGCCATGACTCCTCCATGTGTACTCTTTGGTTGGTGGTTTAGTCCCTGGGAGCTCGGGAGGGTTGTTTGGTTCATATTGTTGTTCTTCCTTTGAGATTTCAAACGCTTGTAAATGGTAATGATTAGAGAGTTTCCATGCAATAAATAATAGAAGGATATAAATCTATGATCAAGAATATGGTGGGTTTCTAGCCAGCATGGATCCTCTCCTGTGGGTTTGATAGTGGTCTTGAAGGAAATATCTATTCTATAGACATATGCTGCACTATTTTATTTGAAAATTATAAGTATTTACTGTTTTAGTTAATTAAAATATTTAAAACTTACATACTTAAAAGTGTTTTCCTTTGGTTTATTCCTAATCTCTGTAACTTTTCTTAAGCAAAAAACAAAACAAAACAAAACAAAAAAAGTCTTTTAAAATAAGTGGAATCATTAACTTCTTATTTCCTCCATGAGTCATTCAATTTTTGTTGTTTTTGTTATTGTAAATGTATTCTCACACAAGAGAATTTGATCATGATTTTCCTTACCTTCAATTACTTCCAGATCTTCCTTACTTCTTTATCTACCCAACTTAATGTTTCTTCTCTTTAAAAATCAAACAAAAACTAGGACAGACACACACACGCACACACATACACACACACACACACACACACACACACAAACTTCATATAAATGGAAACCAAAATATACAAGCAAAAGACCAATATGAGAAAGCAATCAAATACAAAAGGCCTATAAACATATAATTGAAATTGTTAATGTTGGTCATCTCCTCTTGGGCATGGCACCTACTCTGAAATATTGTTAATATACCTGGTCAGATTGACTACATTGGAGAAAACTAAATTTTCCTTCACCAGTGGGTATCAGTTGCAGATATCTCCTTAACTAGGGGTGGGAGCTCATACCCACTTCCATTTCTCAATGCTGGGAACCCCATGTACTTTAAGCCTATGAAAGCATTTACATGCTCCCACAATGTTTACGTGTCCATCAGTCCTTTTATGCCTAAAAGAGACTGTTTCTATTTTTTTTTTATTTTTTAGTCATCTGTCACCTCTGGCTCTGACAATCTTTCCATCTTCTCTTTTACATAAATCTCTGAACCTTGAAAGAATAGCTTTGATGAAGAATTCCCATTTAGATATGAGGGCTTCGAAGTCTCTCAATCTGCACATTTTCAATTTTTGTGTTTCTGTGTTAGTTCCTTGTAAACATATCTTTTATTTGCCAGATGTCATTGCCATTTCAAAGGATTACTTCTAAATAAGCTAACCCTTTCTAGTCCTTTCTGAACTCTAGCTGGATAGTTCAACTCAGGTTTTCTGTCCAAATACCTCTTCAAGCTGACTGATTCAATCTGGCTTCTCTCAGCTGAACTTTGGCAATTTGTGCTAATCTTCTGGATCCTTATTCTCTAGCCCTAACTGCCTCTGCTGAACTACAAGAACTCATGAATGAACTAAATTCCACTGCACTGAATTCACTGTACTACCTCGCAACTGATGAACTGTCTCTTAGCTACTCTTAAATCTCTCTCTCTCTCTCTCTCTCTCTCTCTCTCTCTCTCTCTCTCTCTCTCTCTCTCTCTCCCTTCCTCCCTCCCTCCCTCCCTCC
>NW_021604634.1:8878679-8946804 GCF_004785775.1 Grammomys surdaster | reverse complement strand
TCTATCTCTGATTCATTCTGTCAAATCTTTTTAGGATTCACCCCTTTGTGTGCCATTCAATTACATGTCATTTCCAAAATGACTATGATCATTGATCATTTTTGTCTCATGCTGTCAGCTGCTTTCACATTGACTCAGAGTACTTCATAACTAATACGGAATGTTAAACAAATACATGCCTCACCTCTCCATCTCTCTCTCTCTGTCTAGGTCTCTGTGTTTGTGTGTGTTTGTGTATGTGTGTTCCTTTCTCACACAAACCTATTCCAACACCTGCAGCAGTGTTGCTAAGAGAAAGAGACCATGATAAGTGTATATATCTAGATTTCATTTCTTCAAGTTTCCCAGTCTCCAGATCATAAGCACTATTTCCGATAGCCATAGAAAATTAAGAAATTTTTAAGAAGTGTTCTAGAATGATGGCATACATATATAGGAAATCATATGAATCTGTTGTGCAATAGCTTCTTCTGAGATTGAAACGTTCCCTCCTGAAGGGAAGCTCCTTAAATAGGAAGGTAAACAACTCAAAATAGTTTCACAAGGTCCCTGAAACTAAGCGGATTCACTAGTACACTCAATGCAAGAGTAAGTAATAAAAGCTGGAAGTCCCCCTCAAACAGTGTAGTCAGCTTCAAAGGAGACTTCAAGGCCAGTCCAGTAGAAAGGAAGAGGTTCAGATCAACTAAGTCATTTGGAAAGATACTCTCCTACTTGTTGATCTGTGTGCAAGTTATGCAGTATGTACTAGGTTCCCAGATTTTGTCAACTGTCACCTGTATGGGTGGGCTTTGATGATACAGCTGTCTTAGAGTCATTTCTGCTACTGTAAGTAACCCTTTACCCACATTCTGTAATTAACCATGATAAATCTCATTGGATCACCAAGTTGGAATTTTGTGGTGTCTATACTTTGGTCTGTTGTGGGATCACCAGGAAATATTTTGTCAGAGAACAAATTCATAGTCTCTAGTCCATAGCATACTGAAGTATTAATTTAAGATGGGATACAATTAAAGACAACTCTGTCTTACATACAACACTAAAAGCATGAACTACAAAAAGAAATCAGCCTTAATTAATCAAAAATCAAATTTATAAATGCCAAAATAACCACAATATTTTTAGGTGAAGTAAGTAAAAAAAGAAAGCCACAGATGGAAGAAATTAGCACTCCGCCAAAACTGGCTTCTGCCAATTCACAAGAGCCTACTATTACAGGAAAAAATATTCCAAGTGCTAACAACCAGGCATTGCTTGTTTCTGAGCAATGAATAGCTAGAACATGGTGGAAGGTAATGTCCTGAGGTGACAGGAATATTCTATGTCCTGGTATACTTTGTCAAAAGCAAAAGATATAAATATCTCATTACATGTCAAAATATGTAATCATCTTCCAAAAATCAAGAATATATTGTAATAAAGACATTAAAATTACTTTGTGCTTCTTTAATAAATAACAAGGAAAATTTAATAAAAATATGAGCTAAATTACTTATCTTATAATTAAAGGTCTTCATGTTCAGCCTCCCAAATCAACAAAAGAAAGAATGCAACTAATTTCTTAAATTTTTAAATTTTTAAATTTTTAAATTTTAAAGCCTGGCCAAAATATTTAAAAGAATGAATGTATAGCAGTGAAAATAAACAAGAACAAGTAAGTTATTTATCAATTTAGCTAAAAGACATATAATTCCATGGTAATTGTAAGTTAGAAAATACTGCCTTATCTTCACCATTTTTCAAATGGTTAATCATCAAATAAATAGTAGTATAGCTATAGAGTAAAACATTATATTTATTGTAAATTTTATCCTCAGGAAATAAGTAATAGCATATGAAAAAACATCACTATAATAAGTGTAATAAAATGTTAAATATTTTATGTGCAAAATAATGATAATTTATATGACTATGCTCACATATTAATGTGTATCATTGCTGGTAGAAGTGCAAACTCATACAGTCACTCTGGAAATCAATATGGCAGTTCTCTAAAAACTGGGAATAGTTCTACTTCAATCCCTAGCTATACCACTCCTGGAGTTTTTGGTGCATATACCCAAAAGATGTTCCATCATCCCACAAGAACCCTTGGTCTTCTATGTTTACAGTGGCTTTAGTCTTAATATCCAGAAACTGGAAACAACCTAGATGTCCCTCAACTAAAGAATGGATTTTAAAAGGTAGTTCATATGCACAATGGAGTACTACTCAGCTATTAAAATGTGCACTCTAAATGAAGATTAATTACTTCTGCAAGAAATAACAATAAATAATTTTTATTTTTAAATTATTTTCATAGTTATTTAATAAATTTGATTTACTTTAAAAATTTTGTCATCAGTCAGGTTTGCAAAATTTGGAAAAGACTGGAACATTAGAAATTTAGTAAGAATTTTACTAAATTTTACTGGGAATAGTTCTACTTCAATTCCCAGCTATACCACTCCTGGAGTTTTTGGTGCTAGTGATTAATTAAAGAAATACAGGTATTCCAGTATTTTACAGTAGCCTATGGATTGAATAGATGACAACAGAAAATTCAATTTATAACCACATTACAATCAACAAATTTCACTAAACTCCTAGTTTAAGTAGTTTGAGTAATCACATTTTCCAAAAAGATCTATAAATTTTGACAAGTGTAAGTCATGCTCTATTTTACTACTAATTATCTAAGATTTATCTAGAAATACAGTTGACTTCCTCTTGTATCTCAGTCTTTTATGGTCCAGAATGGGGTTACTATTGGAATATCACTATCCTGTTGAAATTTTAAAATAGGATTATGTAAAATACAATAGGCTAACATTATCTTCTTTTCCTCTGTGTAAGATGACGTTACATGTAATTCTCTAGCAATTCATGTAACTTAAGGTAGACTATATCACAAACTAGAGTGAATACACATTCCACACCAAGTAGATATCAGTACTAAATCTCACATGTTTGCTCATTTCTTCATATGGATTTATGTTGCTTACTCCTCAGTGCTTCATACTATACCTGTGTCTGATCATTTGCATAGATAGTACTAACTCAATTCTTTCTTTCTTTCTTTCTTTCTTTCTTTCTTTCTTTTTTTATTGGATATTTTATTTATTTACATTTGAGATGTCATCCCCTTTCCCCATCCCCCCCCCACTCCTGGAACCCACCTGTCCCATTCTCCAGCCTCCTTTTTTGCTTTTATACCATTTTAATTACATGCAAGTATTAAAGTCAGTTCTAGGTTCAGGAACTAGCCATACAACAAAGGCAAATAGTAGAAGAACAAGCAAGACAATAAATATAAATAGTCAAAGAAAAAGCAAGGCAATAAACAAAGTTCTGTGATCACTTCTATGATCACTATTTCTAAAAGTTTATTAGGATGACCAAAATATCTGAGCCTACTTCCCTGTCCTAGCTCAAAGTTATTTTTATGTCTGAGGTCTACTTCCTTGTTCTAGCTTAAGATTTACATTCCTGCCTGAAATTACTTCTTTGTTCTAGCCTAATGTCAGAATCCTGTCTGAAGTCCACTTCCTTTTCCTTGACTAATGTCATTTTCTTGCCAAACAGCCTATTTCCTTGTCCTTGGCCCATGTCAGATACTTTCCAAGCAGCCCCAAAAGATCTCCACCTCTCCCCCTTTTTTATTTCATAAACAAGACTGAGCCTGTCTTAGGTCATTCTGACAAGAATGCCTTCCTTACCTGTCATGGAATATGCATTATCAAAAGCAATGCACTTCTGTTTTCAGTAGGTAAGGCTCTGTGCAGAATCTTACCCTTCCTTGTCTTGCCAGCCTGTTACTTTATTAACTCTGTCTGCGGGTCCATTTTCAGGTTCAAGCCGTGTACTTTAGCTGTCAACATGTAGATGTTGTTAAAGACAAGCTTTAACACAATGGACAGAAATTAAACTATTCCCAGGACAAAAGGGCTAACATGATCAAGCTATATATGCCATTCTTGAAGCTTGACCAAAATAGAAATACTGACCTCAGGCCATGGGTAATTTTATCAGCAGTACCTGCCACATCAATGCTCAGCAGAGCAGCATTCTTTAAATTCATAAGCTTACTATGCAAACTTAAAACATCCAGAGAGGTGTTAGAAGTATATCAAATACACTGCAAGTGGCTTTAAACTTTATCCTAATTATAATGGCTACCACTGTAAATTTTAGAACTAACATGAATCCAATGGTATTTGTCATGACACTTGAGATGGCGCCTTACTCTTAGACTCTGAACCTCCTTCCAATAATTTAAGTAGGATAAAGAGGATCAATCAGTTGTTCCAAATGCCTATCTAAATCCTCTTGTATATTCAACACATTAGTAACATTGCTTTTCTAAATGATTAACAAAAATTGCCGAAGCAGTGGTGCTAGCAATTAATGTAGTTAAAGCTGTTATACCAGCAATAATCAAGCCCACTGCCCTCTTGGGCTCAGAAATTTCCAACAGCCAAACAGCTATGTATAGTGGGTGAAAAGTACTTGGAACTGGATGGAGAATTATTCTACACAATTCTATGGAGAACTTTGACAAAAGGAGAGTAGGGAGTTTGAGCATTTGTTTGGAGCTGAAGTGTTTTACTTTTACCTATGATAGGTCTAAGTGTGTAAGAAGGAGATCCATTTACTCCTGCTAATCAACTACCCATATGGTCATCACTCAGTGAACCACATTTCCATATTTATTTCTTCAACCATGCATGGGGTTTCTTGATAAAACTGCAAATACCTATGGTTAGCCCACCGTTGACTCATCTTGACATGACCCACATCAGGATACTTGCCTAGCTATACCAAATGCCTTCTGCTCAAAGAGGATGGAATTCTTACACAAAAGAGAACAATTCAGGAGTATAGGAAATGAGAACCTCTCATCAAGGTGCATAGCTCTGAAATGGTCTAGTTGTTATAATGGTTCTCTGAAATGCTATCCTCTGTACCCTCTAAAACACAGCCAATTACTGAATTACTCATCATTAGGAATACAGCAACACAGAACAAACTGCTAATATTAGCATCTAATTAGCAAGATTTTTCAATTTTTTCTATTCCCCTTTCTAAGACAGATACTCACCACCAAAGGGATTATGTTGGATCAAACAAGAATGGCTACCTTGTGGGCACTGACTTCCCCTGACAGAAGGGATGGTGAAATGCTAAATCCAGATCACAGTGGCTGAGTCATTCCTGGCATAAAGATGCATCTATCCTCATGGATGCCAGTGAACTAAGTACTGAACATGTGCTGAGGTAATGTCAGGGACAAGAAGAGGATAATAAAGAGTTATTATGGAGCAAGGAAACGAGAAAAACAATATTTTTCTAAAATACATCTTGCTAAAACTCCATATGTTTTTGATAAGGAATAAATGTAGCTTATGTATTCTATTTTATAAATAATCTTAGTCAATTCTTTAAAGGTATTTTAGTTCATATATTGAATTCTACTTTAAAAAATCACAGGTTAAAAGAAAAAACATATAAAATTTAAAAATATCATCATTTCTGGTTACATAGTCATAATTAGCCATTTTATAATGTTTCATATATAAATGAACATTATTCTTAGTTTTATTTATTAATAAAATACACATTTGTTAAAAACCAATGAGGTTCCTACATTTTGATGTGGAAACAATAAAACTGGAATTCAGACAATTATGCAGAGTGAAACTTATAGACAAAATTTAATATGAAAATATTACTCAAAACCTAAGAGCTAAAGAATGCCTTATTTTATGGGACTTACATTTCTGAGTACTATTTAAGTTATAAGACGAAGAGATACACCAATATAAGGAGTTCCATATGGAAATTGTTGTTAGGTTTAATCAATTACTGGGGAAGATATGATGAATTTTAACACATGTGCCTCTCCTGGCTTCTAGATATGTAGGCTACTTAGTGGTGCATTTCATCATATCCAGATTCACCACATCTGAAGAACAGGGAGCAATGGGATACTGTGAATAAAAATTACGAGCAAACAGCTAATGAAAAGAACATATTTTTGAAAAAAGATACTGGATTAGCATCTAACAAACATTTCTCAAATTTACTTTAGCAAAGCTAAACTAGTGGTAGCACCATGCTCTCAAAAAAAAAAAAAAAACCACTTGATTTAGCTACATGCTAAGTATATACAATTTAGATAAAAACTTCAAAAACATCTTTTTGAAAATACTATTTGCCAGGCAGTGGTGGCACACACCTGTAATCCCAGCACTTGGGAAGCAGAGGCAGGCAGATTTCTGAGTTCAAGGCCAGCCTGGTCTACAGAGTGAGTTCCAGGACAACCAGGGCTACACAGAGAAACCCTGTCTTGAAAAACAAGCAAATAAAAACAAAAAAGAAGAAAAGAAAATACTATTTATTATGAAACAAATTTGACTAAATGGATGTGGCTATTTTCCTGTCTGTTACTGTTTTCTATCTGTGTTTTGTATCTCTAGAAAAAAATTGCAATTATCATGGTACTTGGAGAAGAGGTGCAAAGACCAGTACTATCTTTGGACATGGTCTCAAACTGTCTTCTAAATTAGCATGTCTCTATCTGTAGTCTAACACTCAGACTTCATCAATGTATCTATCTATCTATCTATCTATCTATCTATCTATCTATCTATCTATCTATCTATCTATTTATATATTGTTCAGTAGATGATGGTCAATGGAGAAATTCATGACTGGCTACAGAACCATGAATAAGTGATTGTGGAGTGCATAGTCACAAATGGAACATCAATATCAAACGCCCTCCCCAAGCCCTAGGGATTTTAAGAGCTAGATATTCAGAATGACTGAAGTCAAACACCATCTTTGGGACAAGAGAGGAGCACTTCACTTTTATGCTCACATAAGCTGAATTGTCTGTACAAGAAATACATAAGATCAGACCAAGTAACATTGTAGTATGGAGGAAGAAATGGTTCACGAACTCCCTAACAGAAAAAGTTCTGTGGAAGGGAGTCAGTTTTCTTAAAGCTGTTACTCATGGTAATCAACATTCTAGTGTATGACTCCACATTCAGCATTATATAGACAGCACAAATGGTAATGAGGGGCTATTGAAACTTGGAGTGGATCTGAGAGGACCTGTAAAAGAAAAATGTTGAGATGAAAAAATATAATTGTGAGAAATTCTCAAAAAATAAGATAGTATTAAGCTCCCAGGTACTAAACCACCAACCAAAGAGTTCATATGGAGCAACCCACTGCTCCAGCCTCATATGTACCAGAAGATGGCCTTGTGGGACATCAATGGAAGGAGAGTCCCTTGGTCCTGTGAAGGCTCGATGCCCCAGTTTAGGGTAATGCCAGGACTGGGCAGTGGGAGTGGGTGGATGGGTGAGTGCACGGAACACCTTAATAGAAGAAGAGGAGGGGGGATGGGATTGGGGGTTTTCAGAGGGGAAACCAGGAATGGGGATAACATTTGAAATGTAAATAAAGAAAATGTCTAATATACAATTCAAAATATAAAAACAAAATCATTTATAGAAATAAAAAGAAATTATAGAAATTTACTATTTGCCATTGTATATAATTTCTATTAGGGTAGTCAACAATAATAAAAGCAGTATTATTAAAGAGGACTAAATAATTTCCTTCCATTCTACTTATTTACTTCTAATCACTAGCTAGTATCTCTGATTAATTGCTTCTGCAGCCATAAGGTCCACTTCTCTCTACACCTCACAATTAACAAATAAGTATACACTGGTTAGTCTGTACACTGGTTAGATCCATTCAAAATCCGACCAGCTGAGTGACAAAGACTTCATTCCTTCTGTGAAACGACGACCCATTCTGTTGCAGAGTCTGACTAGGATCCTTCACCCAGATCATGTTCCTTGCCCACAACTACCATCATCTGACCAAAACTATTTAATCAAATCCATTTTATAACACCTACTGGACCATTACAAAGGTTGTAACCTTACCCATGTTTAAAAACATGTTTGAGCATGCTTTACTTTTGTGTCTTTGTCTTTGTTGTTTGTTTGATCTCTTTTTGTTTGTTCTGTTGTGAAATGCTCTGGCAAATATATTTGAAGATTAGATTCTATTATATATCTTTGTTACAAAAACTATTTATGTATTAGCATCCTGATATTATTCCTTTAGCTGTCTTCAGATTGAAACTATTGGAAAGGAAATGTAGAGAGGAATATTTTACTTTTCACTTTAAGGGCAGCATTACTCTGTGCACAAAAGATGCCACTGAAATATGATGTGAATCACAGAGACAAATGATAAACTTCATGAAAAGGGACTTGGCCAAGGAAGTATTTTCAACTATTGTATAGATTTCTGAGTTATTGTCAGAGGACTCAAGTATCATTTATATAAAACTGTTACATAAAGCTACATCTTCATAATTTATTGATTGATTTATAATACCACTGAAAATAGAAATATGGTGGATATTTGACTGATGCAATACTAAATATTGATCTTTTAAATGGCTGCATGTTAGAATCATATATAAAATATATGGAATACGTACATATTTGGATATTTTTCAGTGTAGCTAACTAATGAAGCAACAACCTTTCATTTTCAGCACCAATTTTCATTACTATTTCCTTGGAAATATGAAATCCATACATGTATTTGTTCCAGGGGTCACTAATCAAAGTAAAAAACATTATCTTTTGTTTTAAAAATTGTACAACTGGCTAGAAATGTAAGTTATGTGGCAAACAAGGTTCAAGCGTTCATGCTTCAGTTGATCTAACCCACTTGGGATCTGAAAATTCATTGCTTCACAGAATCCCTCCCTGGTATATAATACCTTCCATACAAAGATTCTTATTATCTAAACAATTCACATGCACAGCTGTAGACAGTCAGTATTTAAGAACAAGGAGTTATGATAGATAGGAACATATTCCAGAATGTATCTTCTAAGTGCAGCTGCCTAAGTGTATCTTTCAAAATAATTAATTCAACCACAGTGCTTCTTCAGCATTCTCCACAATTAAGTTTATAACATACAGAGACCCCTCTTCCAGTAATTCTTGAACTTCTTATCATGATGTTATTTTTTCATAATTCTTCCATTTTTCATATCCTCTATTCATTACATATTTTCTTCATTCATATGTCTTGACAGATATTTATCACTTACTATAAACCGTGGAAATGGTGCTAGGAAGCACACTTACTTTATACAGTGCTTTATAGGTTCTTTACTTCCTGGAACTTACAATTTCTTTTTTTCTGAACTAAAGTGAATTCAATGCATTTAAATGGGAATAAAAGGCTGCAGAACTTTGCAATAGCCTTGGAGATGCACAGAAAATTACAAAACAAGGTTTAGAACCACCACATAATAATAGGATTTCAACTGTAAAATATACTGGAATGAACAAAATTATACATTTTTAGTTTGCTTATCAAGGGCATTTCTTAAATTTTGTAGAATGTAGTAATGAACATCTACAATTACCATATGCAGAGTCTGACCAATATTATGATGTTTTTATATGCACAATGAATTGTTTTGCACTGCTTCAGAAATTAGGGTGTCACTCTGATTGTACATTAAATACTTCAGGTCATGAGGTGTCTGATTCAATATTTCTTAAATAAATAATAATTTTTTAAATGTTGTGTTTATGATAATCAACTAACTGTATGAAGAACCAAAGTAAGCACCATTTCAAAAGAGACTCTACTTAGCATTTACCCTGTTTCAATTTAATCATTTTACAATCCTTACTATAGAGCATGTATGCAATATAATTTTGTCCAATAAGAATGAATAGATAAGTGATGATAACTCAGTGAACTTCTTTCTTCATATATATATATATATATATATATATATATTTTTTTTTTTAAAGAAGAGTTAATGTTTTGCAGTGTACATCAACGGTACCAATGACTGTGAGAATGCTTCATTGATTTTTCTCCATACTTTTTGTTTCTTTGTAGAACGATTCAATGTTTATCTTATGCCTACACCCAATCTGGATATTTATGGTGAATGCACAATGCAGATCACTCATGAGAATATCTATCTCTGGGATATCCACAATGCCAAGGTCAAGCTGGTGATGTGGCCTCTTAGCTCACTGAGGAGATATGGTCGGGATTCAACTTGGTTCACCTTCGAATCAGGAAGGTACGTTTCAATTCATTGACAATAGTATAACAGACATTTAACAGTGCGCTGTGAAGGAAATTCTGGCTGCCATTGCCAGGTAGAAGCATTAAGTTATAAAAGGTAAAAGTTAACAAATATAAATTTCTTCCATTTCTTATTAATGATATTGCAGATTAATTACTCCAATCAAAATAATTTCAGACTTACATATGTATATCAAGCTATTTTAATAATATAAGATATTAAATTACTATAATATTAATTTTGACATGTTCCATGCCATAATATTCCTATATAATAAAATGTATCCTTACTTGCAATATTTTTGTGAGTTTATTAAAAGCAAATGATATTAAAATTCAGTTTTAAAATCATTTATGTTTTAAATTTTAGGTTTCAGATGAGTTACACAACTTATTCATCCCAGTATATGCTGGTAACATAAGTGGTAAGGTGAAATTTACACGATGAAATACTACTAAGCTATTAAAAACAAGTTAAGATTCTAAATGACTGATGAAATTTTGGTATAGCCACAATTTTCATTAAAAAAAAAAAAGGGTTGACTTTTTTATCATAACATGTGGATGATGCCCATTAAAGCCCAAAATGAATGGATTGCTCACAACTACAATTTACATACATGGAATTACACATGATACAACCAAATTAACATTTTTAATCCTCAGACCTCCTCGGGAAAATATAAACTTAATCTAAGACTTAAATTTAGGAACTTTTTTCCACATCAGGAATTGAATTCAAAGTTTCAGGCATGTGTGATTGCCCTAGCCAGTGAGCTGTATCTTCAGCTTTGGTTTAAGACTTCTATGTAACAAAATGTTGGTTAATGTATCAGTCTTCCCAGATTTAGATATTACTCAAATGAATTCATATTCTTAAAAAATTATGAATGAAGTACTAATTCATGTGAATCAGCAACTTTAATTCATAACTTTCTCCTTATGAAATGTTTAAGTATTCAGGTGTAGTTAGTTGTGCTTTAATAAAATTCATCATGGGCAGGTTATAGAACTCTTAAAATTTAAAAGCAAAATCTCTAAGCCACAGTTATTTTCCTAGAATGAAGTAATTTTACAGCAAGGAAATATTACACTTTACCATTTGATTTCTCTGAAGAGTCTTAAATTTTGTGTTTACTTAGTAACTCTGAGTTCATGCAACTATGCATTCATCTCTGCCTAGAAGCTTGGGGTACAATAATGATCACAATCTTTATAACAATTGAAAATAAAAATTTTAACATAAAGAATGCTTTTAGAGATATACACTGTTTTGATATTACAACATTATATAGAAGATAATATTTTTAGATAGTCACTCATCAAAAATAAATATTGTTTTGTTTCTTGGTATTTAATTAGTTGAATTCTTTATATATTTTGGATATCAACCATCTGGCATATGTAGGGTTGGTGAAGATATTGTCTCATTTTGCCACTGTTTTGTTCTATTGATGGTGTGCTTTGCCTTAACGAAGCTTTTATGTTTCATGAGGTCCTATTTATTAGCTGTTGTTTTTAGTACCTGAGCTGTTGGCACTCTGTTTGGGAAGTTGTCTCCTATACCAATGCATTTCAGGCTATTTTCAACTTTCTATTCTATGAGATTTCATGAATTTGGTTTTATGTTAAGGTTTTGATCCAGTTGGACTTGAGTTTTGTGCAGGATGGTAAATATATATCTATATGCATTTTCTTACATGTAGACATCCAGTTAGTCAAGAAACATTGGTTGAATATGTTTTTTTTCCAATTGTATGGTTTTAGATTGTTTGTCAAAAATCTAGTATCTGAAGGTATGTGGATTTATTTCTAGGTCTTTGACTTGATTCTGTCAATCAACCTGTCTGTTTTTATGCCAATATCATGTGGTTTTTATTACTATTTCTCTGTACAGCTTGGTATCTAGGGTTGGAACACCTCCAGAAGTTCTTTAATTGTATAGGATTGCTTTAGCTATCTTAGGTTTTTGTTTTTCCTTATGATGCTGAGTATTGTTCTTTTAAAGTCTATAAAAATTTTGTTGAAATTTTGATAGAAATTGCACTGAATAACACAAGTAATATATGGTACACCAAACTAAATAAAAAAAATCTCTACAATGGAGTCTCTCATGTCTGGGAAGCACTTAAAGAAGTGTTCAACATCCTTAGTCTCCAGGGAAATACAAATCAAAATGACTCTGAGATTCCAGTACACACATTTCTGAATGGCTAAATAAAAAACTCAAACTACAGTTCATGCTGGTTATGACGTGGAGCAAGGAGAACACTCCTTCATTGCTGGTGGGAATACCTTATACAACTTCTTTGGAAATCAATCTGGTGGTTTCTCAGAAAATTGGTAATAGTTCTACCTCAAAATCCACCTATGCTGTTCCTGGGTATATACTTAAAATATGTCCAATCATACCACAAGAACATTTGCTCAACTATGTTCATAGTAGCTTTATTCATAATAGCCAGAAATTGGAAATAACCTATATGTCACTCAACAGAAGAATGAAAAAATTGACTTATGCAATGGACTGCTACTCAGCTATTACAAACAAGAACATCATAAAATTTGCAACTGAATAGAACTGGAAAATATCATCCTGAATGAGGTAACCCAGACCCCGAAAGACAGGCATAGTATGTATTTACTTATCAGTGAATATTAGCTGTAGATAACCGTGTTACCATCCACAGACCCAAAGAAGCTAAATAACAAAGAAGACCAAGGAGTCATTAAGAAGGAGAAACACTGCAAATGGGCAGGGGGAGGGAACTATGTTGGAGAGAGCATAGGAGGGGAACAGGAAGAATCAAGTGTGTTAGGGTGGAGAGAGTGAGAATAGGAAGAGAGGACTGGGATTGTGGGGGGCAGAGATCTTGCTGGGACAAACTAGAAACCTAGGACAAGGGAAACTCCCACAAACCTATGAAGATGACGCCTAGAAATAGAGATTAAGGAACCTAAAATGGCCATGTCCTGCAACCTGGTAATAAATTCAATGGAGAGATGGTGATACCAACCTAGCCACAAACCCTTCAAACCACAATTTACCTTGCTTACAAGATGTTCAGGGATAAAGATGGAGCAGAAATTGAGAGAACAAATTGACCAACAAATAATTGGCCTAACTTGAGACACATGCCATGAGAGAGCCAACATCTGACATCATTAATGATACTCCACTATACTTGCAGACAGGAACTTACCATAACTGTCCTCTGAGACAGTTCACTGGGCAACTGATGGAAATAGAATCAGAGACCCACAGTCAAACATTAGGTGGAGCTAGGGAAATCTTGGAGAAGAAGAGGAAGGAGGATTGAAGGAGACAGAAGGATCAAGGACACCACAAGAGAACTTACAAAATCAACTAACCTCAGCCCATAGCAGTTCATAGAGACTGAACAACCAACCAAAAAGCATACATGGGGTGGAAGACCTAGGCCCATTCACAGATGTGCAGCTTTGTATTCATCTAGGATCCCTAATAACTAGAGAAGGGCCTGTCTATGAATCTGTTGCCTGCTCTTGTACTCCTTTCACCTAACTGGGCTGCCTTGTCTAGGCTCAATAGGGGAAGATGTGCATAACCCTTCTGGAACTTGATATACCAAAGTGGGCTCATATTCATAGAAGGCCTTCCCTTCTCTGAGGAGAAAGAGAGATGGTGAGGGAAGAAAGGGTAAATGGGGGAGAGTAGAGGAGTGGAGAGAGAGGGACTGAGAAGAAAAGAGGGAGGGGAAACCATAATTGGTATGTAAAATTAAATAATTAATTGATTAAAAATAAACAATTAAATAAATACTGTTTACTATGAGAGATAAGCTAATAAAGTGTTTAATTCACAAACATGAAAACCTAATTTCAACTCAGGAACACACTTAATAAAAACAAAACACAGAGACAAAAAATATATATAAAGCAAAAACATTCAAAAAACCTTGCCCAACATAATTTCTGCCTACAATTGAAGTAATAATGAGGCAGAGGCAGAGAGATACCTAGGAATCAGTGGTCCCCACATTTAACCTAATTGGTTTGTCACTGCCAGTGAAAGACATTGTCTCAAAGGAGATCAATGATTTCAGAATGATGCCCAAATTTGCCCACTGGCATCTGCACACAACCCCTCAATTGGGAGGAAGAGGGAAAGAGTAACATTTGAACTTGTATGCAAAGGAACATCAACACATAAACACATATAGACACATGCCTAAAGACTCTTGCTGAGCATAAAGGTTCACACCTGCAATCTCATCTCTCAAGAGGCAATTGAATCTCTGAATTCCAGGCCAATTTAGTGTGGATAGTGAGTCAGAGGCCAGCAAGAGCTAAAATACAAACAAACAAACAAACAAACCTGAAATATTTCCTAGAATTATTGGATTGGTTTTCCTCTTTTTTTTCCTATCCCTATCTTCCTACTTACTGCATGTCCTGTTCTGTAATTATCAGTTCTACCTTTAATATGTTCAAGCTTTAAAGTTAACATCCAAAGCTCCAAACCAGACTACATTCTTGGCATCATGTTTTAAACTTACTTCTATGACCTTGGCTATTTTAATAGTATTAAAATGCATGAAGACACATTAACACATTAGAATAGATAAGGTTTATACTCTCCAAATATTCACTGTGCTGTTAAAATATCAGTTTTGTTTTTGCTGTTTGCCATAATAACACTGTAAAAAGGAACATTAAATTACT
The DNA here is from genome assembly GCF_004785775.1 of Grammomys surdaster. Classification (NCBI taxonomy): domain Eukaryota; kingdom Metazoa; phylum Chordata; class Mammalia; order Rodentia; family Muridae; genus Grammomys; species Grammomys surdaster. Next base: position 8,931,954 of record NW_021604634.1, on the reverse strand, counting down.
GAAAATTCATGTGCATATCCATGTCTTGATGAGTCTTGGGGTTTAGAGAGACTTGGATTTTAATTGATTACTGCTTTCTTTCTCACCATTTAGGCTGGGCCATTTTCCAATGACAGTGCTGGGTTTTCTTCTTTACATTAGGGGACTTGTGTTCTCCTATATGCGTCTGAAGAAACTGAGTAAGTTAGTGGTCATCCAAGCTGCAAATAGCACGGTAGTGATATAAAACTGGTATAGATAAAATAATTAAAAAAAAACTCTTCCTCAGAAAGCTTATAGTGTGCCCGTGGCTAATCTCTTAGGAATTTTCTAGCTCATCTTGAAGAATTCTTATCAATAAAAATATTAAATTCTACTAGGTTACACTCTTGGCCTAAACCACAAGAAATTTAGGTAGAAACAAGCCAGATACAACATGTGGGAGAACATCTGCTTTTAAAAGCCCAACAGATAGATCTGAATATTCTAGAAATAAAATACAGAGTTTCCTATGTAGGATAATTGTAAAAATATGACTGTTGCAAAAGGACATTGAGAATAATTCAAAGGGAAATACTGAATGACTGCCCTTATTATAACGGATGCTCAGAGCATAACTTTGGGTGAGTAGTTTCTCTGCCATTCAAGACTCAGTGGGATGTATAAAAATTCTTTGATGTAAGATGTGTATTTCTTTGAGATGAGGTTTTTGATGTCATAGTGTTGTCTATGGTGAAATCAGATTATTAAACAATGAAAATATGTTTATATGACTATAATATATAGAAAACAAGTAAGGTAATTTCCCATTATATTAAACAAGATGTGGCTAGTCTAACTGTACAACCTCAAGTCAAAAACCTGAACTCAACTTGAACTTGCATCTACAGATGGCACTGTGTCCTCCCAAAATTATGTTGAAGCCCTCACCCTCAAGGTAATCATGTTTGTGGAGCCCTTGGGAGATATTTAGGTTAAGATAAGATCATAAAGATAGGTCAGCCATTATAACAGCATCTACATTTAGATACAGGAGCTGGAGAGATTGTTCAGAAGCCAAGAACCCATGATGATCTTCCAGGAGCCCTGAGTTCAATCTCCAGGACCCATGTCAGATGACTCATAGCCTGCTGTGTCCACAGCTCTGTTGGGATCTGACACCTCTGGCCTCTATTATGTCACATAACCACACAGAGGAATATAACTAAAAATAAATCCTAAATATTAAAAATAAAGAAGAGACTCTAGAAACCTTCCTCAACATAATCTCCCCTGGCATCTAAAGACACAGCAAGAAGGCATTCATTTCATTCCAAGTAAAAACTATACTACATGCATATTGATCTTGAGCTTTCAGAACTCTGAGATGATAAATTTCTGCAGCTTAATCCATTCCCAGCCTAGAGGTGGACAGCACCAAACGCAGGATTTAGGCCCTAGATTTGATAAGCACAGAGAAAGTATGATTTCAGTTTCCCTAATCTTAATTAGCTATTTTAATTTCCTGATGCCTTAACTTTCCTATTGTGATTGCATATAACCTGAAGTTTTGAGCTAAAATAACTTTCTATTCTCTCCCTAAGACTCTCTCTTTTACTGCAACAAAAATAAGCACTGACATAAATGTATAATTTAAAACTATGAACTCACAGAAGAAATATAAAAGAATTTTAACTTAGTCATAAAGATTATGACAAGGATTTTTTAAATACTAAAATAAGGCAAAATCTATGAGGAATACATTGATTAATTTTGGGTCATCAAAGCTAAAATGTTATGTTTTTCTGAAGACATCCTAGACAAAATAAAAAGGCAAGCCAGGGCCAGAGTAAAAGAAATCTAATCATATCCTTACGGCAAAATTATAAGCATTCAAAATTTCTGAACAGCTTTTTACAGCCCTTAATTAAAAGACAAATAGCCCATTCATAAATGGGCCAAACATGTCTATTTGTAACAGAAGCTATAGTGATACTCTGAAAAACACATGTAGAAAATATGACCAACAAAATTGAAAACCAGGAATGGTAAACTAAAACAAAGCTCCATTGCATTCCACCTTGCCAACAAACAAAATACCAGTATATTCAATTCTTATACTCTTGGTAATGTGAATGAAACTGGCGTAGGATTTATAGAAATACTTTGACAGTTTTCATGTACACCATATGACAGAAAAATTTTATTGTGACAAATTTATTTTTAAAAGAATATTCATATCTAGATGCTCATAGTTGCTTTTTACATGATAGTCAAAATGGAAACAATAAAATTTGCAACAATTTGACTGGATACAAAAATCATAGTAGTGTTATTCAATATAATATCTCTTTCGAAAACTCTACAAAGTCTAAGCCAAGGAATGGCATTCTAAACAACACATATGAGTACATTATTACAAAATTCTATTAATTATATTAATTTATATGGACAGGAAGATAGAAAGTTTGGGGTGCACAATGTACAAAGAAATTTTCCAGGTAATTAGACTACACTATGTCATGAAATGCTAAATGTTTTCACTATTAAAAATTATGATTTCATGTTATGGATTAATTAATTAGTTCTTTTTATCCATTTCATGCCATATGTATGTCTCCTGTAAGACATAATATGGTCCATATATTTTTATTTTTTACTAATATCCATTTTACAAAATGATTGGCTTAAATAAGCTGTTTTAAACATGCATAGAATATTTCACTCATACTTACCCCCCTTACTCTGTCTACTGTTCCCTTTCTTCACCTCTCACTAGTCCTCTTCATTTTTCCACATGATTTACTTTGTATTTTAATAATTTAAAAATATTTGTCTACATATAAATAAATATATGATATTTGTATTTCTCAGTCCAGTTTATTTCACTTAACACAATGATTTCCAGTTCTATTTTTACAAATAGTATAATTGTATTCTTCTTTACGCTTTACTATATGTCGTGTGTGTGTGTATGTGTGTGTGTGTGTGTCTGTGTGTCTGTGTGTATCCGTGTCTGTATCTATGTCTGTGTATAGCTATATGTATATATGTATATACTGTATTCTTAATTTTTTTGTTCATTAGCATCTACGATGATTTCATAACTTGGCAATAACTAACATAGTAAAAGTACAGGTGTGTAGGTGTTTATAGTACCCTGACTTATATTCCCTTAGGTATATTTTCTGGAGTGGCATAGCTTGGCCCTCTGGAAATTCTAGTTTTATTTTTTTAAAAAAACTTCACACTGATTTCCACACTATTTCCACACATTACATTCTAATTCACAGTATAGATAATTTTTCCACATCTTTAATTCATTTGTTGTTTCTTTCTTTGATAATAGTAATTCTGATGGAGGAATAGAATCTCAATGTATTTTTGATATTGATTTTTCTATGACTAATACTATTGGAAACTATTTTGTGCCTTTTCTTTATCATTTAGAATTATTTTGAGAATTTTTATCTCAATTCATATGCTCTCTTATAAAAGCATTAAGAGTAGTCTATTTTTGCTTTCTTTTTATCTGATAAAACACTAACAAAAACCAATTGAAGAGAGAAAAATATTTATTTCAGCTTAAATTTCATATCATAGTATAACGTTGGTGGAAGCCAAGACAGGAACACAAGCAGGAACCTAGTAGTGATACCTGAAACAGAGACCTTAGAATAACAATTCTTTAAAGACTTTTTTCAGCTATATTTCTTATACAGACCAGGCCTGCCTGCAAACAGATAGCTTTGTGTGGGTTTTCTCAAATCAATCAGCAACTAAAAAAAAAAATGCCCAAAAGCATGCCCATAAGCCAATCTGATGGAGGTAATTGTTCCACTGAGATTCCCTCTCCCCAGATATGTCCAGGTTTGTATCAAGTTGACAAAGCTTGGATATACCTGAAAAGAAGGTATTCCACCCTTTGTTAACTTTGTCATACAAACTTATCATTATAAGCTGTAACCTTTTCATTTCTTATCCTTAGAGATCTCGTGTTAATATTACAGTTGAAAACAGTTCAGTTTTAAAAGTCACACAGACTTCAAAATTTTTAATATTTATAAATTCAAGACATCTCTAAGACTTCAATCTTTTTTACTGTTGCTCTTGTAAAATAAAAAATGAACTAAATGCTTTCCTTCACAGTGCTAAGCCTCAGCTACTCTCTATTATCCTTTCAAAGAGAGTATCATATAGACGATTCTGAAACATTACTAATGTTGTCTTCCAGCTTTACCTTTGTTGAAAATTATGATATTTTTAACTAAATAGTTCATATTTGCACATAATTATAGGCAAACTGCATCACAAACTTCCTCATGTGGAAACCTATGAAGAAAGGAAGTAGGAAAAGGTTTATTGCTTCCATTTTATACTTTCATGCTGTTTGAATATTTGGTAATGAGATTTTATAATAAAATACCTTATCTGAAAGAATGTGGCTAAAGAATAGAGAAAAATCTGTGTTATTCAATGAACTAGGTATCATAAGGTACTAGATCTGGCCAGACTGCCATTCATACAAATATTTATCATACATTTTGCTTAATATGATATTGAAAACATTTACAATCAAGATTATAATAGCAGTGTGCTGTCTGAACATGAAACTATGCTCATTATTAATTCCACATAAGATATTTTTAATGAACTTTAATAAATAATATCACCAAAACCATTTATGGAAAGAATTTAAAATTCTGATTATCTCCTTAACAGGGAATTTAAAAAGAACTACAGGGTCAAAACATAAGAAATTTGTAAAGGTTCTTTACAATATAGAACATTATATACAAGGAAAGTAATATATACTGATATACCTGCTAATAGTGCAAAGAGAGAGTACTCATGAATGCATGTACTAACATGGAGATTCAAGGTCTTTCTTTTCTTATAGAACCTTTTGACATCTCATTTTTTTATTTTTATTTTTTCCTTTACTTGTCTTTGATGTTGGATATTTGTCTTTTTGTATATAGTTAATTTCTATTTTTTGTTTCAAGATTGAGATGCTGATCATAGATTTGTATGTCTCTTCTGCTTAAAAAGAAACAAGGCAGGGAGGCTTAATACATGTTTAACTAACAGAAATAGACATTGGGACATTGTATTCCATGGCAGATGAGGCTGGAGATTTTCTAGGGAGCAAATCTGAGTGTGAGCACACACATGCATGTGTGTATGTGTGTGTGTGTATCTGTGTGTAATAAAATTGAATAAGTCAAAGTGCTCTTCTCAGAGACATCCTTTGTAAAACATACTAATTGATATTATTGTGCTACTAAGTCATGAAAATCAATGATCTGCATGGTATTCGATCATTGATCCTGGTGAGATAGCTTAGCTCATTCGCCCTTTATGGTTATAGTCATACATCCTGAGCCTCAGGATGCACATGCCCTCGTGAAGACTGCTGAAGGGAAACAAAGATAGAAAACTGTTCCCTTGGAAAGACACAGCATTAGAGAGTTGTGTTCATTCACATTCTCAAAACAGCTTGGAGCAATTGCTCTTTCACCAAGATTGTAACTTTGAATTTTAAGAGCAAAAGAACCAACCAATTTTCCATGCAAGCTTGTTTTCCAAAAATATCGCAAATTCACCAGACCTGCAGAATAAGTCACAGGCCTCTTGATTATGCTCAATTTCTTCCTATGGAAGACAACATTACTTTGCGAACTGCTGATGTTGCAATTTCACTTCACATAGCCGCATAAATAAGGGAAGCAAAAATCCAAATGAGTGGCATGCCTGAATGACAAATCCCAAGCAAATCTAAACCATATTTTATAAATTATTGCTCAAAATATACTCTCTCTTACTGAATGCAATATTTAACACAATAAAATTGGTGTTTCAGATAGATGTCTCACTAACTTTGATAATATCTGCATTTAGAACCCTAGAGAAAATTTTTAACAATTAGAAATGAGATAAAAATGAAAAAATACTGCAGTGTTTGATGCTTTGAAGAGGTAGTTAATGAAAACAAATGGTATATGTATATAATTCACAATCTCATTATCCCATAGACAGAATTAACTTATCTCTAAACTTTTTATATTAGACGTATAAGGAGAGAAAGCCTGCCTTCCCTAATCAACTTCCAGGTATAGTAGTTCAAGGAAAGTTAAAAGAAAAAGAATTTAAACATGATGTGAGATAGTTAAAGAAGTGTAATACACAAATGTATACGTTTTATTGTGTATAATTCATTGTACATATTGAGGTCCTACTTATCTGAAAATCTTAAAGTTCCAGTATTTTGAACATTTCAGATTTAATTGTTTGAGTATTTGGAAAGTATAAATTTTAAATTACCTGACAATTCCTAGTCCAATTTTTCTAAACAAACCCAGAATCATCCCCACTGTTTCTTGTTATTTCTCTCAAAATAAAAGCTTCCAAAGAGTATTAATGTGATTGTTTTATTTATAAAAATAAAGGGAGACTATCTGAATTATTGATTCCCATTCAGTAAATACTGTACTTTGATACATTTTATATCCAGCAAATGATATTTTAGACAGTAAAAAGGGTGGGTAAGGTAATAAGGTTCTAATTAACCTGAGAACAGTTTAACTTTGTATTTGTAAATGGCATCAGCAATGTGATTGGCATCCCTGGCAGGAAAAATCAATAACAATTCAAGACACCTCTAATAGCAAAAAAACAAAGCAACCCAAGCTTCAGAAATGACAGCATGTAAAACTATGTGCCACTATTCAATGGATGGACTACCTAGTATGTTGTATTATTCTTCTGGTTGGCATGAGTAGTGACCATATACTACATGGGAGGATCAGACTAGAACTTCAAATGTCTCCCTATTGATTTTTTATTCCCATGAGTCTAGAAATCACTGTTTTGACTTAATGACTATTAGCAAAGTTTAGGAACTTTCTGAAGGAAAATTAAAAAGCCTAAAAGGAAGAACAAAACTGTCACTGTGATCCCCATAGACCAATTAATGAAAAGCAATTCACACTAAAGCATGTGTGGGTTCAATAAAAATGTATTGAACTTTAGAGTTAATGGAGCAAAATTAAGATCAGAGACTTCATTTTGTGATAAGAATGGTTTCCTAAGGCATTTAATTAATGCTTTATCCTATGGGGAAAAAATTAGTTCTATTATCATAGCAAGAGATTTACCAAATTAGATACTCTAAAAAAAAAAAAAGTTCAATGTTTCTAAATGGCTTTGTCTAACATACTCCTTTTGTTATGATTTTCTTTCAAATCACATCCCTCCTCAATCCTGTTTCCTATATACTATGTGATTAACCCAACTAGATGCCATGATTTGTTTTTTGTGAAATAAAACACTTGACTTATTTTCTGAACTGTTGCTATTCATTCAGTAGCGATGAATGATGAGAACTAGAGAAGTAAAGATGAAAGCACACATACTGGCCTTATTTACCTCAAGGAAGAATAGAGATGAGTATATGAGTAGCTACAGTCTAATGTCAAAACAGCAATAAGAAAAATTCCATGAGGTTTACATATCAATAAAAAAAATAAGAGCGTAAATTATGCAATGTGTTTAAAAACCATGGTGATTCTAACATAGTATTTAATGACTGAACACAGTAAAAGTATCTCTCAATCATATTATTGCAGTACATGTCTAAAACAAGTTGCCAGGACATATGGATTAAAAAGCTGTATCTGTTACAATCATGAAATTCAAACAAATCAGATCAACTCAGCTGACAAAGCAGGGTAAGAGGAGAAGAAAAGTCTCTAGTAGGTGTTTTGGACTAAATTATGTGTCTCTACAATTCATATGTAAAAACGTCCTCAGTATCATCACAGTGGAGATGAAGCCATTACAACATAAATTAAGTTACATAAGGTTGTGATCCAATAGGATTTATGATTATTTATATACAAAGAGACAAAGAAAGAGATCCCTCTCCTCTTCTACCTCTCTACAGGATGCATAAGAAAATCCAGGTGAAGAAAAAGAAACTCACAACCCACCAGCAAAGTAAAAGCTTGAATCAGAACCCAACCATGCTGGCTACTGATTTCAGACTTCTATAGAACTGTGTGAAAACAAATTTCTATGGTCTAGAATCCATAATCTTTGGCATTTTGTTATAGTATCCTGAAATAACTAACACAAATTATTTAAATATTCTGGCACACAGCTAATACATGTGACTTCTCCTTTGAATAGTTCACTATCTGGAATTTGCCTCACCCACCTCCCTCTAACTGTGAGGGAGTGAGGAAACATGGACAGTGTGTAGAATATTTGGTACTCATCAATGCCTCTGCCACAACCATATCTCTGATAAGAAAAAAAAATCCATTTTCCATGCAACCTTCATGTCAATTCCTCCATAAGAGCTTGAACCTCTCAAAAGTTCACACTTTCAGATTGTATGTGAGAGTTTAGTCTGTAGGAAATTTATAATGTAGGCAACAACAGCTGGACAAATCAGAAGAATGATTCCATATGAATGATCATCTTTCTGCCTCCACCTAGCCTATGAAATGAGCAGTAGTTTAAGAGAGAAAAGGAGCCTTCACTGCAAAATACTCCCTTAAGAAAGAAAAGATTAAAAGTCACCTCAGAAAAAATGCTCAGTGGACATCCCAAGAATCTGACCCTGAGATCTAACAATGAAAGAAATTAGACTCAAAAAGTAACCCAATTTAAAAAATGGGGTACAGTGCTAAAGAGAAATTTTCAACTGAGGATTCTCGAATGGCTGCGAAGCACTTAAAGCAATGCTTGCATAAGAAATAAGCCTGCCTGGAATGCCTTATAGACTCCATATCCAGTATAAACTTTATTTCCAGCTTACATACTAAGTGGTTGCCTCTCTCTACATTGTCTTTTATACTTGATCTTACACTTAATAGGGTTACTGACAACCATTTTGCCCCAAATTTTTATGGACCTAAAATATTGCCTTTGATTATTTTATTTTTTGTTAATACACATGTGTATATAGGTTATATTACACAAATAGATATATTCCTAAATATATAAATACACTTTACTCAGTCTGTATAATGTTACTTTTGTACATGATTCCAGGACTGACCATTTGGTATTAGATAACTAGTTGATATGTTCTTTGCTGGGGAAGAATATCTCCTGTTCTCATTATTCTTTAGTTGCCTGAGTTGTTTGTGTAGGATTGAGTCCTCCTGGGATTTCACTTTCCTCCATTAGCTTATCAATTGATATCATTTATATTCAACTCTTGTTTAGGCTTTAGGTTCAATGTATGTGAGGGGCACTTAACAGATATAGCTTCCAACATTTCTAGTAGAATCAGTCTTACAGTAAACTCAATTGTCCTCTGGCTCTTAGCTGTTTTTACCCTCTTCCACAATGATAAATAAAATTTATTTATCATTGAGCCTTAAATGCAGGGATGTTTTGTAGATATATGATATTTGACTGGGATCAACAACTCTCCATATTGACTGGTTTGGTTGTAGATTTCTATAATGATCTTCATCTGGTGCAAAGAGGAGTTTCCTGCATGAGTTGTAGTACTGTTCTTCTCTGTGTATATTATGCCAGATATTCAAGCTGTAGTTTGAGAATGTTCTGGTTTAATAAAGTGGTGTTTGCAGGTTCTTTTTAAAGATCCAAAACTTCACTCACTCTGAGTAGTTGAGTGGATTTCTGGTTCTAGCATGATTTTCCTCTTGTCTGAGCAGTTCTTAAATTCAATGATAAAACTGAGAGGAAGAATAGACCTTTCATGGGAAAAAGTATAACAACTGGTTATCTAATACCAAATGGTCATCCCTAAAAACATATACATGCAAATAACACTTTATAGACAGAGCAGGTTGATTTACATATATAGGAATGTGTGTGTTAATATGTGTTTGTATAATATACTTCCTCAGTTTTCATTATTTGAGGCTTATAAATAGGGCTGTCCGCATTGCGAATTAAATCACAGTTATATGATGATATATATGTATATACATACACACAGACATTTATGTATGTAATAGCAATTTTAAAAAGAAAAGCCATGAAATTAAGAGTGAGTAGGGTTATATGAAAAGGCTTAAAGGGAGGAAAGGCAGGAGAAATTATATTATAATCTCCCAAAAATTATGATTTAAAATGAGCTGGAATTTTTTAATTTAAAGAGAGAATGGCTTGGAGATAGAGTGCCTGGGAACTCACAAAAAAATGAACAGCTTGGTCTGTGCATGGATGTTCTACTTTGCTGGGTGATTTGGTTTGTTTGATTGTTGCTTCTCATGTTTTGTTGCTGCTACTGCTGCTACTACTGCTACTGCTGCTGCTGTTCCTGCTATGATTTAGAGTAAAGAGCAAAAGCAGCAGAGATAATATATGAAAAGGCAGATTAAAGTCAGAACCAAGTGGCTTTTAGACAAAAGAACTCAGTCTTTATCTTATAGCCAGCAGGGAGTTTTTTCTTAAGGCAAGCAAATAAACACAGATTTAAATTTTAGATATATCTTTCTGATGACTTTTTAGTGGATATCTTAATATGGATCTTGTAGGTAGGTTAATAATTTCAAATAAATGGCACTCCCAGGTCAATGTTCTCACAGCAATCATAATGTTTCTCAGAAGATAAACAAGCCAGACAACTCAGGAGACTTGTGTATCTGTTACTTATACTCTGTGTGAGCTCGCTTTATCCCATTAACCTTTCTGGGGCTTGATTTTCTCATCCATAAGAACTTGAGAAAAATATATTTACTTTTTCACCTTGTGTGCTGATTTGAGGTACAAGTAATGGGCTCTAAAACAAGTTTTTGAAAGTCACTATAAGTAGCACAAATAGATCTACTTAAATCCGGCAGATGCATATACATATGTCCACCAGTAGAGGCTTATCTGAGGAATCAAGAAGGATGCCTTTGAAAACAATGGGATATGCCATCTATAGACATCTCAAAAGACACATGTGGCTTGAACACAGTTACATAGAGGGGCTTTCTCTCGAAAAGTAATCACTGCATAAAGGCAATGTATTTCTATTTCTGTAATGGTTTAGACCACTTAACAAAACTTTTGTATAAAAACCTTTCCTAAGTAAGCTAATATCATATATCTGTGATTTAGTTCACAATGGTGATAGCCCTATATACAATCCTTGACTGATGAAAAGTGAGGAAGGAACACATTAGTTTTAATTAAATATGCATAGCCTTGTCAAAATGCCACATAAATGAATTTAATTTAGTCTCTAATTAATCAGATAAATGAACTTATCATTAACTCTAAAGATGTTTTCTTCATTGTGTTAGTTTTCTATTCAAATTAACAGGTTGATAAATACATACTCAAACAATGTAGGTAATTTTTAATATAAATGTTAAAACTCACACTAAGATATAAAAGGTGAATCAAAATCAAACCTATTTCTGTTTTTATAAAGTTAATTTCTCTTTATATTGAATAAATTCTAGGCTAAGAATAGAAATTCACCCTGAATGATCACAGTAGCATATAATTCAAAAAGTATATCTTAAGGCTTCAATGACATGAGAGTAGAAGAGTTAGCTCTGTCCCCTCACTAGCTGTAAAACTTAGAAGAGCAGGCCCTGCATTTTGCCTGGACAACAGAGTGGAGCTAGCTCTCATGGTGAAAATATCTTAAAGAATGCTACAAGTATTATTTAATAAGTTAGTAACATATGCTTCCTGAAATTCTGCCCAATCTGCTTTAATTTAATAACTGTTTATCCAATTAAAGTGCAAAGTTTACATCTTTCACTTGATCATTTCTAATTAATTACTAATAGTGGCAAATAACAATTAATTTTATACTATGTGCAAGAACAGTAACAAATTGACTAAAACAAATTGCTAGTTCCTCAACCTAGTACTGACCTTAATACTTGCATGTAATTTAAATGATATAAAAGCAAAAAGGGAAGAGGAGGGATGGGATAGGGGATAATGGGGGTGGGATGGGGAAAGCAGATAACATCTGAAATGTGAATAAATAAAATATCAAATAAAAAGAAAGAAAGAAAGAAAAAGAAAGAAAGAAAGAAAGAAAGAAAGAAAGAAAGAAAGAAAGAAAGATCATGAAATTGATCATGGGACTCTGTTTATTGTCCTGCTTGTTCTTTGACTATCTGGGTTTATTGTCCTGCTTGCTCCTTGACTATTTCCATCTATCGTATTACTAGTTCCTCAACCTATAACTGACCTTAATACTTGCATGTAATTTAAATGGCATAAAAGCCTAAAAGGAGGAAGAGGGATGGAATAGAAGCTTAATGGGTGAAGGGAATGGGGAAAGGGGATAACATCTGAAATGCAAATTAATAAAATATCAAAAAAACAGGTTAGAAGTACTAGAAACAAAATTTTTCTGGCCTTTGGTCCTTGATGAGCTCTGGAATTTAACCTATTCATGTGAGCCATATTTGTTTAAAGTCAAAACAAATACAGCAATGTTGGAACATGTTTAAAACACAATAAATATTGTTCATCCCAAATGATGTAAGCTACAATTTAAAATAAAATAGAAAGTCTCATTTTAACTTTCAATTAAAGTCAGGATAAATGAACTTTTGAGATAGTAAGGATCATAGTAAAGTAGGGTATTAAAAACAATCCAGTCCTCTTCATGCCTGACGCATACTTTTTGTTCTAGCTTAAGTTTTAGATTCCTGCCTGTAATTACTTCTTTGTTCTAGCCTAATGTAAGAATCTTGCCTACATTCCATTTCCTAGTCCTTGGCCTATGTCAGATTCCTTCCAGGCAGCCTATTTCCTTGTCCTTGACCAATTCAAGATTCCTGCCAGGCAGCTCTGATAGCTCTCCACATCTCCCCCATTTTTATTGCATAAATCAGACTGAGTCTATCTTAGGTTGTTCTGACAAGAATGCCTTCCTTACCCGTTGTGGAATATGTATTATCAAAAGCAATGCACTTATGTCTTAGGTTGGTAAGGCTCTGCACAGGGAAGTCCTAGTAAGATCAGAAGGTTTGTTCATCCTGATAAGCCCTTAGAAATAAAGATCACATGAGTGATCACGGGACTCTGTCTATTGTCCTGCATATTCTTTGACTATCTGGATGTATTGTCTTGCTAGTTATTGACTATTAGCATGTACTGTATTGCTAGTTCCTCATCCTAGAACTGAACTTAATACTTGCATGTAATTTAAATGATATAAAAGCAAAAAAGGAGGAGGAGAGATGGGATAGGGGATTAATGGGGGTGGTGAAAGGGGATAACATCTGAAATGTAAATAAATAAAATATCAATTTTTTTTAAAAAAAAGAAAGAAAGAAAGAATGATCACGAAAGTGATCACAGGACTCTGTTTATTGTCCTGCTTGTTCTTTGACTATCTGGGTTTATTGTCTTGCTTGTTCCTTGACTATTTGCATCTATTGTAATGCCAGTTCCTCAACCTAGAACAGACCTTAATACTTGCATGTAATTTAAATGATATAAAAGCAAAAAAAAAAAAAGGAGGAGGGGGGATGGGATAGGGGATTAATGGGGGTGGGGAAAAGGGATAACATCTGAAATGTAAATAAATAAAATATCAAAAATAAATAAAGAAAGAAAGAATAAAGTGTGAAAAAATCAATCCTCTTTAGACATGCTGCTGAGGTAGATAAGAAAAGATTTGTTCTCTGCTCTTAGTGGGGCACACCTCATTTTGGATTATATATGACAAGCAAAACTATAATACACGGCAAAGTTCTAGAGAATGCCACTTACATTAAACATTTGTGCTATGAAGAACATTTTCTAACTCCTACATTCCTTTCTCTGGGCCCCTATCATCAGTCTTAGATTCCTCATGTATCTGAGATTAGAGAGTCAAAAACAAGGGCCTGTGGGAATGTTTTTGATTCCCCAGACTTCTAATTGCCTTTCATGTGCTTCTTGGTCAATGTTATTAGTAGTAAAGTTGATATTTAGCAGTGATTCTTAATAATGTGACCACTTTTGCCTTGCTCATAAATATTTGCCATATTGTTAGATAGGAAGTAGATAAAATAAATTTTGAACAGAAATTATGTCTTTTCCATGTTCCTTTCAAATAAGTAATTCCTAGAAGTAAATTTTTTAGGAAGAATATATTTGAATAGTAAATAAATTCATGTTGCAGACATGTTGATAAACAGCAATATATTCCAGCAGTTTAATAAAAATATGGGAGATTTTGCAGGCTAAGCCACCTCATCATAAAATATGTTTAAATGTTTTGTATAATAAATATTTTATTCCCATAGTGACACTTAAAATGCAATAAATGTATTCATCTATATATATAAACTTAAATAAATTAGACTCCATCTTTATTGAAGCACAGAATTTATCTAAAAGCATATAAATTAAGAAAACTAGATACAGAGTGTGTCTGTATGAATTGTACTATATGTAACTTTCCTTGCCTATTTCTTTTATTGCTATTATTTTAATAAATACTATATATAAACCACATTAGCTAGGAGAAGTCTCTAAAATGCAAACCATTTTATGACCAAATCTGGTAGTATTCTATTGTATAGTTCTCATATTGTATCATGGAATGGAGTAGTTTATACCAGACTAGAGTGTAAGGTTGACATTTCCTATGAATATTTTTTAGTTCTTTGTGGATCAGTTTCTTTCTCTTAAGTGAGATTTTCTCACAGGTTGTACAATTGTTTTTAGAAACAGATAAGTGATACATAACGAAAATAGTTATCATAGTACTAGACTAAGGACAGCATGAAGTGAGAGACAACGATATCACTGAAACCTCATCATGTCTCTTGTCCTTTTTTTTCTCTTGTACTTTAAAAATGTATATGAGCTTAAGAGAGAGCAATTCTTTCATTTTAGAAGAAAAATTAAAGTCAGGCTTAGGTGAAGTGCACCTGCCATGTAAAACTAAGGAACATATGCCTGGTCATTTTTCAAGCTGAAGAAGCATAATTCCTTCCCCTACCATGTTCTGGATTATACAATTGCCCACAGGTGCACTGTATACCATGGTCCTGATAGGATGAGAAACACACAATTAGTGGTGGTATTTTTTGGTTAAATGAGTTCTTCCAACCTTATGGACTTTAAAATAAGGACTGTCTAAAATTACATTTGAGAAACTCATGCTCCATTACTCTGCAACGTTATTATACTTAAGTCAAATCAGGTTCTAAAAAGGTCTTATTGGTATGGGAAGACCCCACTGACCTTCAATTTGCTTTCCTCTTACCACTCTTAATTTATTTAGTGATATTGGAGGCTACTCTATCTGCACTTGTTATATTAACATTAAGAAAAGTATCAGGAATCGGTGAATTTGAAACAAATCTAGAAAACAAGCCACTAGTAATCCTTTTGTAATTAGTAAGTATTATAATTATTCATAAATAGAAAGAATAATCAAAAGAAAACCAACTGTCTTAACAACATCATCTCAGACTGAGTTCTGCTTACAACTCAAATGGGTACATTTCTAGTTTTCCCAAGTGTAACAGGCAGGCTAAAACACCAAACCCTGACACATAACCTCTGCACCTCCTGAGACATCATTCATTTCTAATTATTACACTATAATACCCCTTATCACACTGTATTCTGTTAAGTTGGCTATACAACAGCTAACTGCAATACTTTAGGTGAGAAGGAAATCATAAAATGAGAACTATGGGATAATTTAAAATTCTGCAAATATTGTACATTATAAACCACAAACCAAATGTGTTGCAACGACATTTTAAGATAAGTATCCGTACTTCTTTGATGTAGGGTTGGTGAGAATTTTTACTGCCAAAGCTGGTTCTTACAGTATGGATGTAAATCCTGCTTGTTCAGCATCATGGCTACCCTGTTACCTTTACTCTATTCTGTCTTAAAATGCCCCTTTTGGGGCTTTGAAATCCTAATTGCCACATTAAAAATATTATCAGACTGTCTCCACTTGTCCAGAATTTCACTGGATGACACTCTGCAAAAATGGAAAAACTTCTTTCCTATGGCTAACTATAGCCGGAAATTGGCTTTTTTTTCTATAATTTTATTCCTGCCCCAGAAGGTTGTTTAGAATTTCAGTTCTTTTGTTAAGAAAAATTTCTGAACTCATTTCAACTTCGAAGTAGGCTCATAGGAAACACAGCTCTTCAGCCTACTCTGGTGCCTGTTGAAAGCTGATCTAACTTGTCCCCACATTTTTTTATATTTTCAAGAATTTAATATGATTGTGTGTCTGACTCCTCTCACTCAGCTGAGTTCTTCAATCACTGTTTCTCGTAGTTTACTCTGTCCTCTATAATTGATTGTACTGCAACTGCATAACCTGTCACCAGTCAAGAATCTTGCAATTCTTTTATTTTCTTAGAATAAGGCAAGACATTTTTCGATTATGTATGCACACATATAACTGTCTGGGAGCATGTTCTCATGTGAGTTCAGGCACCTGTAGAGGCCAGAAGAGGGCCTTAGACACAGACACTCTGTTGCAAATACAGATGGCTGTGTGCTAGTAACCAAATTGTAGCCCTCTGGAACAGTAATACAAAGCTTTTACTACTGAACTATCTTGCCAGCCCCCTAATTTTCGGGTATTGATTCATACATATACATTCATTCTGTGTTAAGAAATAATTATGTTAGTGGGGGTTTGGTGTCCCTTTATGGTTGCCACATGATACAAGAGAATCAAGGCTCACTCACGAGACTTGCAGCTCATTAATAAAGAATTTAGGAATTTAGGAATGAGCACAGAGGGAAAAATAGAGATAAATTTATTAGCATTTAAAAGAAAAACTCAAAGAATATGGAAGCTGTAAATCTAAATTTAGCTCCTGTTGCCTATTAGGGCATTAGAGAGGTTAGGGAATTGAGCCTTTAAGCTGCCCTAGAGGTAAAGTCACATGGCTGACAAGTAGCCACATGTTAGAGAGGAAGGCTTTAGAGGAAGAATAAAAAAGCCCAAATATTAAAAAAGAAAAAGTTTTAACGAACACTTGCTTGGAAAAGAGAAAAAGAAGATGGGAATTTAAGCCTTTCAATTGAGAAAATCAGGCAGACTTATAAAACTCAAGTCTGCTGCTCCATAAACTACTGTTTGAGGAATATGGATTCTGGGAAGGAGAAAAACAGTATCCCACTAAAGAGTTATTCTGTCTTTAGTGTGGCTTAAGGCAAGTCCACCTTTCTAACAGGTCTTTCAGCCAGATTATTGCCCAGATTCAGGTAAAATTTATTCAATGATTTTATTCTCTTGACCCAAAGGAGTTTTTTTTTTTATACTCTAACAATTCTCTCACCAAAGAATTTTGATACCAAAGTGAAAGACTAACTCATTTATTCTATAAATTCTTAATTATTAATGTAAGTATATTTAATACATATCATATAAAAATTCATGGCATGAAACCTTTACAATAAAAAGATTGTCTTAGGGTTTTCATTTCTGTGAAGAGACACTATGACCAAGGCAACTCTTATAGAGGACAACGTTTAATTGGGGCTGGCTTACTGGTTCTGAATTTCATCCCATTATCATCATGGTGGGTGGCATGGCAGTGTCCAGACAGGCACAGTTCTAGAGGATCTGAGAGTTCTACAACTTGATCTGAAGGCTCACACAAGCCTAGCTGCCAGGCAACTAGAAGGAAGGAATCTAAGCCCACCCCCACAATGATGTACTTCCATCAACAAGGCCACATTTACTCCAAGGCCACATCTTCTAATAGTGATAGTTCTTGGTCCAAGCATGTTCAAACCACCATAGATTGTGAGGTAAAAGTGTTCTCAAATACCATTTATAAATTTCACATCTTCAATGTGTAGAACAAAAACTTATGGAAATAAAAAATATGTATATAAAAGCAAAAACAGCATAATTTTGTTTTAATTTCATTAACAATAACTAGTATAAATAAATAAATAAATAAATAAATAAATAAATATTAGTTTCCTATTGCCTTAATATTTAAAACAAAACTTACTTTGGATGCGCAGATACTGGTTTTAGTTGATTTTATTATTACTTATTGTAAGAGATAAAGATATGATTGTAATTGAAAAACAACATTGTTTTCTTAAGGTCTCAAGAGATAAAAGCAAAGCTGGATTGTAGTGAAAGAGCAGGTTATCCATGTCATCTCAGAAGCAGAAAGTGGAAAACTGAAGGCAAGAGCCCTTATTATAGAACTGACAAGCTTAGATAAAATGGTTTAGCTCTTTTGAATGTTGTCAGCTAGCTTTGTACTTCAGGGCTACCTTCTTTGTCTAGTATCTATCTTTAATATAATTAGGGCAGCTGGACAGTGGCTTAGGTAGAAACATCCAATAGAAGCAGAATAGAGATACTTAGGATGTTGAATTTGCATTTAAAAAGCATATTTTGAGGTACATTGTTCAGTATCTGGGAATTGGCTGAGGGGTAGGGCTTCCAAACTCATAGGACCCAGATGTCAATGAATTAGAATCCATATATTTTAAATATTTTCTCAGTATATTTCTTTAAGAAACCCTTTGGAATTGTTTGAGAAAATACATAAACATTCTTTTGGTTATCTTTTTGAAAAAGACATTTTTTACATATTCATTTTATTTATTTGGCTGTTTAATCTGCTTGTCTAACTAAATATCATATGTGTTTAATGCTCACAGAAGCCAAAAGAGAAATGCCACAAAATTGAGCTTACATATGACTTCTAAGCCATCTTTCTGGTACTGGGTATTAAATTAGTGTTGAGTATTGGTAGTCCTCTAGATGAGTAGCTAGTGCTTTTAACATTTGTGTTATTTCTCTCAACCCCATTGACTATCATTTAAAAACAAAAGAAAGATGCTCTGTCTACCCTTTGTATAGCTAAAGTTTAAGCCACCATAGCCATTGTGAAGAAGTGTCAAGGAATCTGCACTGAGTCCTGAAGACAGGGATAGTATTTGTTTTCCTTGCATTTTGAATTTTACTGAACATTAAAGTTATATGAGGTAATTAAGGAGAGGAGTTAGAGTAAAGACCACAAAAATTGACTAAATGCTGAGGCAGACAGATTTCCATTAAACACTACATTGTTCAATCCTCTCTTCAACAAGCAGCCAATCCACATGAGTTGAAAATAATAAAAGAGCATATTTTGTTTAAAATAGGAATTTTGAGTCATAGGTAGAAAATCAAAAGACAATAAAATTGCTAGAAAAGTAGTTTTCCTACAGTTATGATAAGGGCCCAAATTATCCTTAAGAAGGAAGTATATTGTCTATTAAAAAAAATAGACAGTTTCTATTGTATCAGTATGTCATAAAGGGAGAACATGCCTTGGGGTTTTTATACAATGAATTCTACCAATCCAATGAGCCTAATAAGAAACACTGTGGATACCACTGTCAAATATACTAGGCCTCTCTTTGCACCTGATATTTTCCCACCTCATTCCCACCAGCATCTCGGTTGCCGGAGGCCAGACAAGGCAGTCCTCTGCTAAAATACATATGTACCAGGGGCCACAGACTAGCCCATGTATGCTGTTTGATTGGTGACTTAGTATCTGGGAGCTCCCAGGAATCCAAGTTAGTTGATGCTGTTGTTCTTCCTATGGGATTACCATCCCCTTCAACTCATTCAATCCTTCCCCTAACTCCCTAGGGGTCCTTGACCTCAGTCCCATGGTTGACTGTAAGTATCTCTATCTGTCCCAGTCAGCTGCTGGTAAAGCCTCTCAGAGGACAGCCATGCTAAACTCCCTGCTTGCCAGCACGTGGCATCAGTAATAATGTCAGAGTTTGGTGCCTACATATGGGATGGATCCCAAGTTGAGTCAGTCACTGAATGGATTTTCATTCAATCCACTTTTTGTCCCTGCATTTCCTTTAGGCAGAAACAATTCTGGGTCAAAATTTTGAAGATAGATCGGTGGCTCCATAACCCTACTGGAGGCCCTGTCTATCCACTGGAGGTGATCACTTCAGTTCCATCTCCCCACAGTTGGGCATTTTGGCTAAGGTCATCTCCACTGAGTCCTGGGAACCTCTCAAATCCCAGGACACTAGGAGGTTCTAGAGGTTCCCCCGCCCCACACACACACACTCTCTACCCCACGCTGCTGCATATTTCAATGCATTCCCATGGCCTTCTAGGCTTTTCTTTTGTCTTGTCCCATATATGATCCTGTCCCCTTTTCCTCCTCTCCCTTCCTTCTTTCACCCAAGTCCCTCTGTCCCTCTGCCTTCTGTGATTATTTGGTTTCTCCTTTTGAGTAAGATTGAAGTATCTTCACTTAGGCTTTCCTTCTTCTTTAGCTTCATATGGTCTATGAATTGTATCATGGATATTCTGTACGTTTTGGCTAACATGTATTTATCGGTGAGTAGATACATGCATGTCCTTTTGGGGTCTCGGTTACCTCACTAAGAATGATATTTTCTAGTTCCATCCATTTGCCTGAAAAATTCATGATATCCTCATTTTTAGTAGCTAAATAGTATTCCATTGTGTAAATGAACCACATTTTCTATATCTAATCTTTGGTTAAGGGGCTTCTGACTATTACAAATAAGGTTGCTATGAACATAGAAAGGCACGTGTTCTTGTGGTGTGGTGGAGCATCTTTTGGGTGTATGCTCAGGAATAGTATAGCTGGGTCTTCAGGTAGAATTATTTTTATTTTTCTGAGGAACTGTGAGATTTATTTCTACAGTAGTTATACAAGCTTGCAATCCCACCAGCAATGGAGGAATGTTCCTCTTTCTCCACAACCTTTACAGCATGTGCTGTTACTTGAAATTTTGTTCTTAGCCATTCTGATTGGTGTAAGTTGGAATCTCAGTGTTGTTTTGATTTGCAGTTCCCTGATGATTATAGATGTTGAACATTGCTTTAAGTGCTTCTCAGCCATTCGAGAATCCTCAGTTGAAAATTTTTCTTTAGCACTGTACCCCATTTTTAAAATTGGGTTACTTTTTGAGTCTAATTTCTTGAGTTCTTTGTATGTTTTTGATATTAGCTCTGTATTGGATGTAGGGTTAGTGAAGATCTTTTTCCAATCTGTTGATTGCTGTTTTGTCCTATTAACAGTTTCCTTTGCCTTACCAAAGCTTTTTAGTTTCATTAGGTCCCATTTGTCAATTGTTGTTGTTAGAGCCTGATTGGTATTCTATTCAGGAAATTTTCCTCTCTGTGAATGTATTCAAGGATATTTCCCATTTTCTTTTCTATTAGGTTCAATGTATCTGGTTTTATGTTAAGGTCCTTGATTCACGTCAACTTGAGCTTTGTACAAGGTGATAAATATGGATCAATTTGAATTCTTCTACATGCAGACCATCAGTTGTTGAAGATGCTTTCTTTTTCCTTTGTGTGTGTGTGTGTGTGTGTGTGTGTGTGTGTTTGAGACAGTGTTTCTCTGTGTAGTCCTGGCTGTTCTGGAACTCACTCTGTAGACCAGGCTGGCCTCAAACTCAGAAATCTGCCAGCCTCTGCCTCCCAAGTGCTGGGATTAAAGGCATGTGCCACGACTGCCTGACTCTTTTTCCATTGTATGGTTTTGGATTCTTTGTCAAGGATCAAGTGTCCATAGGTGTGTGGGTTTATTTCTGGGTCTTCAATTCTATCCCATCAATCGATCTGTCAGTATCTGTACCAATACCATGTGTTTTTTTTTTAATCACTATTGCTCTGTAGGACAGCTTGAGGTCAAGGATGGTGAAGTCTAAAATCTGAACATTTATGCTCCAAATGAAAGGGTACCCACATTCATGAAAGAAAACTTTACTAAATCTCAAAACACACACTGAACCTCACACAATAAAAGCAGGAGACTTCAACAACCCACTCTCTACAATAGACTGGTCATTGAAACTGAAACTAAACAGGGAGACAGTGAAACTAACAGATGTTATGAACCAAATGGATTTAACAGGTATCTACAGAATATTTCACCCCAAAACAAAAGAATATACCTTCTTCTCAGCACCTCATGGAACCTTCTCTAAAATTGACCATATAATCAGACAGAAAATAAGCCTCAACAGATACAAGATGATTGAAATAATCCCGTGCATTCTATCAGATCACCATGGAGTAAGGTTGGACTTCAATATCAACAAAAACAACAGAAAGCCCACATACCCATGGAAACTAAATAACTCTCTACTCAATGATAATTTGTTCAGGGAAGAAATAAAAACAATTGCCCCTGATTTTTTTGATGGGGCTATAGACAGTGTTAATTTCTAGAAAGAAAAATTCAAATGTCAAAAGAAAGACTGGGATGTGTATTCATATTTATGATAAAATCTAAATGATTAGAACTACAAAACAACGGTGTAATATATTCTTCATATGTTAAAGTCATAATAAACCTGTGATTTTCACAAAGGAGACACTGTAGTAGAATTTTGGAAGACAAATATAGTTAAAATATAGTTAATACAAATGTCCTACATCTTTGCCAAACTGTACATTCACATTAATTCTCACAAACAATATGTAGTTTTAAAGAATAACATGAAATGCAACTTAGCAAATGTAACTTGCATTGATGAAGTTCTAATACATGGTTTATTGCACCATATACTTCAATAATCCAAATAATTGTTATTACAATTATAATCATAGTTTTCATAATCTGTCATTACATTATTAGCATAACATCAATTATTAGCTGATTACAGGTAATCATTAATTAATCACATCATTCACTATTATTCTTCATATTGTCATTACTTATATTGGCAATTTCACTATTAAGCAAATACTTATTGCTTTTATCCATAATTTTTACTTATATAATTTTATCAAGCTATGCAGAAATCTCTTATAATAATCAAGCCATTCTTTGATTGCAAGATGTTGCCAGCACATTACCAGACTCTTTTGAAATTGCCTAATGCAGAAATTTTATTTATATCCCAGCATCTATTATCTTAAATTAGTTTTACTAGTTACTAATTAGCTCTCTTCCTACTAATAAAGCACAACAACACAGGTACTAAACTCTTAAGACTCTGTGACTTCAGTGTATGGATACAAAAATTAGTTCTGTGCTTTCAAAATGCATTGGTTTTTAATTGCAAATTTAAACCTTCATTAATATCCCTTTATTTCTCAGTATATTTAAGTTACAATCAATATTTTTGCTACTATAATTTGCTGAAACTTTCTTCATCTGCTAGATCATTTTGTCTGCAATTCTGGCTCAACATGCAGCATCTAAAGAGGCAGGACCTTATTAAGAATAGACATGAATTGTCTCAGTAGAAAGAAAACCTTCCATCTTATAAATTGATATATTTAATAGAAAGTCTCTACCACAGGCATATTTAAAAAGAAACAAGAACAAAATTTGATGAGACAGCTGAAGCAAAAGAGAGTATAATAATGAACCTCAAAATCCCCAGATACAGATTATATAATTCAAAATACACACACTCTTACCATATAGCCCATCCCTTGCATCGTCATCTGCACAGATTTAAATACATATTCTCACAAAACTCTGTGCACAGGTGTTTCAGCTGGTTTATTTATAATTATAAAACTTGGAAGCAACCAATACACCCATCAGTAGGTAAAGGGATATACTGATGTCTTTCCAGACAGTGGGCATTATTCATCATGAATAAGCCGAAAGCTCTGAGATGTAGAGAAATCTGAGCGTGAACTCTGACTGAAGAAAGAAAATGTGAACCGCCTCATACTGTAAATTCTCAACTGTGTTGCTAAAAGCATGTATTCAATTGTGTAATTACTCAGAAGATCATGACAGATTTCAGTAAGACTATACATACAAAATAATGCTGAAAATGAGAAAGAATGACACATAAATGTTGAGAATATGAGATCATGGAAATGTTCATATATTTTAAAATAGAATCATTTTGGGTGAACAATGGATAACATAGGCAAGGTAACTACAAAGCCAGAAAAGCAAACCACAATATTTAAAAAGGCACATATAGAGGTAAGACCCAAGATAATCAAGGAAGCAACTTCCTTAAAAAGCTATCCAGTAAGAACAGAGTGGGAGAGAATGAGGATGCTAACCACAGTCTATTTTAGCTGCATGGTAGTTATACCATCACCTATGAAAACACGTTAGTGCTAATGATACCACCAGCAGTGAAGCTAGCTTTCCGTTATGTCATTAAACAATCCATTCACAAAATATTTATTTCTTTTATTCTGTTGCTCATAATCAAAAGTTCATAGGGAAATACTAAAATTACATTTTAAAAAAGTGTTTCATCTTACTTTAAGTTTTTAATCATGCATATATGGTGACATAAATGTATCCTGTGTACATGCAGGTGTCTATAGATGCTAGAAATGGGATTCGGGATCCTTTGGAGCTGTAGTTATAAGCAGCTTCTGAGTTCTCTCTTCAGTTATAATCTTTTTGTTGTAACTTTTTTTTTTACTTTTCATTGATTCTTTATGAATTTCACATTATGCATCCCAATCCCACTCATCTCCCAAACCCTTCATATCCATCCTCTGCCTTTGCAAGATTCCACCCCCAAATAAAATAAGACAGAATGAAAATATCTTGTCATGAAGGCTGTAGGTATCATAGGATGTCACACAGTATATCATTTTGTCCACACATCTTTACTTAAAAACGTTCATTGCAATGAATCATTGGTCTGTTTTGAGGCCTCTGGCTTCTGCTACACTATCTGTACTGGATCCTTATGGGGACTCATTTTGAATAATTTTTTGTTACCCTGTGTCATGTAGATCCTGCAGCTTTGGATTTGCAAGACTGGTCCACGAGATTATTGATGGGGTAGATGTTACTCAAAGCCCTAGATTTGGTTCTGAGAAGTAGTAGCTGAGTTAGTCAGTCCACCAGCTCTCCTGTACCCACACCACCAAGGTGAGCCCTCCAGCACTGCCACAGTTAAGAAACCCAGTGCTGTAGCCTGCAAGGCTCTAAGCTGGCTCACACACACATTCACCACCAAGGCCAGCTCTACTATGCTGCCAAGGAGAAATGTAGAGCCTGCTCTCCTGAGCAGGAGGGGCCAGGTCTCCCTATATCATTCTCTCAGGGTCAGGTTACCAGTACCTCTCCCACCAGGGCCAGCTCTACTCTGCTGCCCAGGCAAGGTGCAGGGTCAGCTTCCCCATTCTTACACCTTCAGGGCTTCTCACCCACACCCCTCCCACTAGGGTCAGCTCTACTGGGCTGCCCAGGTGAGGGTTGAGACCAGCTCTCCCATATGTGCTAAGACAGGAGCCTGATATAAATGTCTCCTCAGAGGTATGCAAGAGTCTGACATATTCAGAGGCAGATGCTCACAGCTAGCCATTGAACTGATCATGGGGTTCCCAATGGAGGAGTCAGAGTGAAGACTGTAGGGGCTGAAAGGGTTTGCTGCCCCATGAGGAGAGCAACAATACCAACCAACCAGAGCTCCCAGGGTCTAATCCACCACCCTGGGAGCACTTGGGGAGGGATCCATGGCTTCAGCTGTATATGTAAGATTGGAGGGACCTGTTGGGCATAGGTGGGAGAAGAGATCCTTGGTCTCATGAAGACTGGAAGCCCCAGGGGGTGGGAATTTGAGGGTGGGGGGTGGAAGTGGAGTGGGTAGGTTGGGGTACATTGACAGAGAAGCAGGAGGAGGGGTGAGGGGATAGGGGATTCTTGGGTGGGTGGGGGATGGGGTAAGGGGATAACATATGAAATGTAAATAAAACATCCAATAAAAAAGTAAAATAAAATAGAAAATAAAGTCCTTTGTGGGGAAAATTTAAAAAGGCCGCCACAGCAGTGGGGACCCAGAGGAGCTTCCACCGCTGTGGCGGGTCCCACATTCGGGAGAAAACCCTATGGTTCCAGCTGCCTGGAGGCCTTGGCAGCGGCAGTCCCCAATAACACGAGGAAGTCCTTGGTTCCACAAAGGTTTATTGTCATGGCGGATAATAGATGGATCTAGGCGAACCCCCAAAAAACTCAGGGCAGTCCCGAGTTATATAGGGAGGGAGAAAGGGGGAGGATTGGGGGAGGATCTGGGGGAAGCATCTTTAATTTGCTCTGCCCTCTGGCCTTCATTAGTATGTAAATCCCTAGGGCCTGAGGCCTATAGCCTGGCCTATGTAATTCTATGGAGACCGTGACTGCTTTTCAGGATTCTGGGTTCTGGGGGGCACCAAACTCCTGCTGGTTCTCATGCAGAATCCCATCCAGAATCCGCAGAGTCTCGGGGTTCTAGACACCTGCTCCACCATGACCCAGGATACCCTTATGCAGTCCCACAGTCCTTCCCTATATTCTTAAGTCTTTAACGAGTGTTAAAAGAATCAATACTGAAAACAATTCTGCTTCCTTGAATAAGCATGTATATTCCTAACACATATTAAGGTCTCAAAAAATATTTACTTGACTACTTGAAGATTATATCCCAATGAAATATTTAATTTTAAAATTTTCTTAATTTGACATATTTCCTATTTCCGTGGAAGATTAATGACAAATTCAGCAGAAATGTCAAAGTCACAAGCTATAGATCCAATAAGAACTTTAAAAGCATACTAAAAATTTTGCCAGAAAGATATACTTATGAAAATACAATGAATAAAAGTAGGAAACATCATATGTTTGTTCTAAAGTAAAATGTAGGGGTTTTGTCTTCTGCATTTTGCTGTTGTATGCAATACACCTTCAGGTGAATTCTTTAACTGTAATAAGCAGTTTCATCGCTATATTCTGACACTAGTCATCCATCAAAAAATGCTAATTATATTAGTTCTTGCCTAAGCTATCTCCCTTGGAAGGAATTTTAAAAATGCAGTAGCAGCGTTATTAGAAATTTACTTAAAGTATGTATTTCATGAATTTATTGATGAGAAGAAAAAATAGAAAAAAACAAATAACAAAGACTTATATTTTTTCTCTGGTCACAAAAGACAACCTGAAAATTATATAAATAAGTGATGTAAGCAGGCTTGTCTTTAAGAGAGTCAAAATAAAAGATAGTGGAAAATATGTTTGTGCCAGTGTGAAAAAAATGCATATACTAAGTATTCAGTAAAACATGTGTGTGGTCAAAGAAAATTAATTTATGTAATTTTGGACTGCAAGAGTCCATCCAGGGCATGCAACATAAGAAATTTGACTTTTACAGTAACATAGAAGAAATTAAAACCTTCCTCAAAATGATACGGTGTTATTTCAACTAGAACTGTAAATTTAATCCCATATTATAAGATGAACTAAAATGTTTAGTGTCTTTCAGAAATTCTGAAAGACATTCAGAAAAAAAAAAGCCTTAACATCAACATTTGCTATTATGTATTTGGGTATAATTCTTCGTTAATCTATTCCAATAGTCTTTACATTCTAGTTTCAGGCATTTGCACTTGATCATAGACAAAAGGCTGATTGATTTCAATCAGATTTCAGAATTTCTGAAAGCCACTTTTCATCACAGCTGAAGATGCTTTGATATTCTTAATACATTATTTATTCAAAAATAATGTCACTTCTCATACCTGTAAACCTTTGGTTCTCAATTCTGAAAAAATGGGGAGGGCAGATTATCTCAGTAAAATATGATTCTTTTTTTTCAAATGATTACCTTCAAATATTCAAATAGGTCCTTAATAACAGAGAGGACATCAGCACTGAACATAAACGTACTGACTCAGTTTTTTTTTCCTTTGATTTAAAACTAGAAACACATTAGTGAGCAAATTCTAGAGACAATTACAATATATCTTTCTTCCAAAGGCTTGTCTCTTTGCAACATATCTGAGTTAACATTGGCCTAGATGTTTCCTTTCTAAGCTAGTATTATAATTCAAATTCGCTAAACACTCAGCTAAAACTATGTAGATTTTGAATTCTTCAGCCTAATCATGACTGTCCTCAGGAGACTCCTTAAGAAATATGATTGATGAGCTCCTTTTCCTTAGGTAGTCATGGATCAGGATAGAAAAACATTTGAGTAGCATTTATGATCATATTGCTTAAATCTTCTAAGAGTTAGCATGTGCAGGTATGTGCTCATACTACTAGAGGCCAGGGACAACATCAGATATCACTGTTTTCCTCCTCAGGCACCATTCACTTTGTACTTTGAGCCAGAGTCTTTCTCACTAGGACCTGACAATTTGATTAGGCTAGGGTAGTTGATTCATAATTCCCAGGGTAAATCTGTCTCAATGCCCCCAAACCTCTTATTACAAGTGAAAACTGCGACACACAGTTTTTTATGTAAGTCCTGGAAACTGAGTCATGTCTTTACACTTACACAGCAAATACTTACTAACTGAACTACTTACTACTCCAGCCAAACTGAGAGTCCCATTAAAAGTATAATCTAGTACTGAAATGCAACACTGTATCCAATAAATATTTAGAATGATCAGTTTTGGTTAAAATATATATTTATTGTTAAAAGACTATAATACATGAAACTTATTTGATTCTGCCATCTAATTCCTGTTTTGTTGTTCTTTTTTATATTTTTTACCTTTTAGTTCTATTATGCAAAACTCAGGAATCATTCCTTGATATGTATGGCCAGCAGGCATTTGGAAACTCATGTTATAAATTACCTTCTTGTTCATCTTCCAAAGGCCTGAGCCAAATTTCCTCAACTGCTGCAGTAGCCCCAGAAATCACAGCACTAGAGCACTCTCTCCCCGTCATAATGGCACTGACAATAATGTAACAACTGATAACCTTTTGCTTCTATAATATGCTTAAAATATTTAGCCATTTTAAAATTTATTAACAAAGAATGACTGTAAGAGTTACCTGTTGCTGGGAATACAGTTTATTCTAAAGTGTAATGGCTTGAATACTAACCACTTCTGCTCATAAGTCTCTAGATTATCGATAGTAGAGAAGAGCTAGGTCAGCTTTTACACACATTCTTCTGTTAATGGGGACTGGCTAATAGAACATGGCTGTGACTGGTGTGTCCAGTGGACCAGGGAAAAAGATGGACTTTGTTAACCTTGTTAATCTCAGTTTGTTTAAGAAATCGTATTGAGGTTCAGGAAGATATACAGACTTCACTCAGAGAGATTAACAAAGGTGAACCCAACATAGGTACCATTTCAAGAAGTATGAGCATGATTAAGAAATAGACTTAGTATGGATGAACTCCACTGGGCAGCAGCAGTGGGAAATTTACACATCTTTTCTTCCGAAAGCAAGGTCTAAAGGTATGAGGAAACCAAAACCCACAGACAACCTGGATCATTGAAGGGTAATTTATTGTTAATAAACCTGTAGTGAAACAGAAAGTCCACGGGTGTCAGGAGAAAACAACCCAATTTCTTACTCCTTTTGAGTACATAAGTCTTCCATTGGTCAAATCAGAAGGCAAAAAATCTGAACCTGTATAAACTGGTTTCCCTGAGCCCAGTTCTAGAGATGGAAGACAATGAGAACAGATTTCAAGATACAGATAAGGAGCAAGCCAAACACTCAAGGTCATATAAGTCACTATCAGCAGAACTAGAGAAATAAAATCCATAATGATGATTCAAGCAAGCAAACAAACAAAGCTACAATAATTAAATAGTAAAGTATCACATTATTTTCTTTAGCTAGTATTTGCATTAATAGAAAATATTTCATGTCTGTGGGATTAAATCTTATCTCACTTAAGACTTTGCTAACAAACATTCGATACCCAAAGCACAAATGACAGCATAGGATCTTGAGAAGATACAGATCATCATTCTATTCACTAGGAAAACTTGTTCAAATTGAGCCTGAGAATAACATAGGGACCCTAAAGAAAGTATATTCACTAAAAGAAATTGTTGTCTTATTCTTTGTGCCAAGGAAAATTGATGTGTTTAAAAGAGTACCCCAGAGGGAAATGAATAAAGCTACACAAATCTAAAGGCAGGATTTAAGCCTTTCTGTTTCCTTCAATCCTGATCTGCTATAAATATCTTTTCATACTTCACTTCTATTAAACATGTGGAAAACTGACAATAGGAATAGGGGCGGGCTACTTTGCCTGCAATTCTAACTACATCTTCTGCACGCTCTGCTGCTCTAAATATAATGAAACTTGCTGTAGGGGGAGAAAGCACAGGCCCCAGAACAAAAATGAATTTTGAAAAAGAAGCATTACCAGAGCTGTACAATCACAGGCAGGAGAAACACACTGATAAATGACCTTTCCATGAGCTGGTGAAATAGTAGTGTTTTCTGCTCCCTTTTCAAATTCTGTGTGAACTAGTAGAACCCCAGAGAAGCTGCCTCTGTGGAAAGCTCCCTCCCTACCAGGGGAAATACTTTTTCAGAGACAAATTATCTGAAAGGCAAAAGGGCTAATTTAATGGAACGTACACTAAGGCTGGGCCTATCAGAGGTATTGTGAGTCACAGTCTCAGAACAGAAGCTATTTCCAAACAGAAAATCCAACAGCACTGACTTAACCAAGGATTCAAAAGTATGTCTTGCTAAGGACTGAAAGAGAGTGGAGTTGAGTGTGGCTCAGTCAAATAAACTGCTTTGAAAACCTGAGTTTAGTTTATGGTGTAACAGTTTCCTCCTAGATTGAAACATTCCATCCTGAAGGGACACTTCTTAAACAGGAGGATAAACTACTTAAAATAGTTTCAGAACGTCTCTGAAACTGACTAGATTTGATAGGCCCTTCCCTGCCAGGGTAAGTAATAAAAGCTGAGCATTCCTTTCAGAGAGTCAAGCTGCAAAGGCAGTGCAATGCAGAGAAGATTCTGAGACTGTCCCATCTTCCTGGAAGAAGCAGAAAGCAGAGAACATCCTGAAAGAGATTTAAATCAGAGTCAGTTGGAAAGAACAGTCTCTAATCTGTTGAGCTGCCTGCTAGCTGTGCAGTGTGCTCCGTGTCCCCACCTTATGTGAGCTGTCATCCTTGAAGGGGTCAACTTTGATGATTCAGATCTATGAGTCATTCTGCTCTTGTAAGTAACTACTCACCCATATTCCTGTAAGTAACCCTAATAAGACTCATTGGTTCATCTAGTTGGACCTAGGTAGTATCTGTACTTTGGCTGTCACATGATTCCTATCTAAGGTGAGTAGATATGCCTATTGTATCTCTGAAGGAAAAGTTTTGTCACACAACATAATTGCCACTTGAAAAAGGTCATGACAAGTGAGTATGTGGTCATGGTTATGGGTAGCAAAGCATTGAACTGAGGCTAAGGAGGCTGAAGGGAGAGTATCTGTGGGAGCAATTCTGATAGCATTATGCTTTTCTGTGTTTTGGGGTCCATTTAAATACAACACAAATCTGACATAACTCAAACATCAGGTCAATGTAGATGACAAAAATTTATCGTAATCAAGCTACTTACCAATCAGGAGATGAACTGCTACCCTGAAGAGAAATTGCACAGCATATTTAAAGGATGAGACCACAAATTGAGGAGGGAGTAGGTTGTGCTGTAGCATTGTCTGATTATATTTTGGCATAAGGCATTGAGCAAAGGAGTTTTCACCATTCATGTTAAGAATAGGTTCCTGGGCCTGGAAACATGACTTTAGTTTGACCCTACCAGCAAGATGGAGACATTTTCCCTGAAATGTCTGGATTCAGACAACTGTTTCCTTATAACAGAAGCTGTTCAGCTATCAGGAAGTGCACAGATTCCCTAGAGCTTGGGATTTGGGATTTAGTTTCTGCTTATGATTAAATGGACTCTAAAAATGAAATGGTAGTATATAGAATAAGTTTCTTTTGCTTGTTCCCAGTACCTGTATGGTGTATATTAGTGTACCATTGTGCTACAACAGCTCTTGCATTGTTGTTGCTATGAGTAGTGAGATGTATAACTAAGGCTAAACCATCAGGATGAGGAGTGTCAGTGGAAGGAATCCCAGATGGCAGTCATCATCAGTGTGGTATGGAATGACATGCCTGTTCAATAAATGGAATTCACTATGTGAATATGGAGATGCCATAAAACAGTTAAAGCCTAGGGAAAAATTTACAGTCTTTAAGATTAGCAAACAAGGGTTGAGGTTGTCAGCAAGTAGCAACAGGAGTTGCCTGGCCTCTGTTGTGAGTACAGATTAGTCTCAGGCCTTAGATGGGGTCAAAGCAAGAACTTGTTT
Organism: Grammomys surdaster; assembly: GCF_004785775.1. Lineage (NCBI taxonomy): Eukaryota > Metazoa > Chordata > Mammalia > Rodentia > Muridae > Grammomys > Grammomys surdaster. Next base: position 8,899,966 of record NW_021604634.1, on the reverse strand, counting down.
ATTTAAAGCATGAATTGCAACAAGTGAAATACAGCTAGCATCTTCCATGTTAGTGATTGATTTGGCAAGTAAATTAGATAAATAAGAGGATATGATGGAGTTGTTGGCGTTCTGCTTCTTAAGGCTTGGAGTGGGAAGGAAAAGAGAAAACACATTGAATTTGTGCTCAAAATCCCTTCCTGTGATCCAAAAACTTAAAACCCATGGGAAGATTCAAAGATGGGAGGAGGAGGAGGAAGAGGAAGAAGAGGAGAAGGAAGAGGAAGAGGAGGAGGATGAGGAGGATGAGGAGGACGAGGAGGAGGGGGATGTGGAAAAGCAACAGATGACACCCCCCACATTCAGGTTTGACCTTTAATAGAAAGAAAAAAAGGGAAGTCTGTGATCCAGTTTGCAGATGGGACATTAACCATGGTCCAATACAAGAAACTAGGGCTATTAAGAAATACACTGTGCTTGAATTGCTGGAATCAGGGAGAACGTTTAAATAGAAATGAGTCTGTTGCAGCCTGGCTTGTGAGGCTGTGGGACATGGGAGGGGAGGGGATCAGTCTGACTGCTGCAGAGACAGGGAAGTTGAGTAGGAAAACTATCTCTCCTTATGACAAAGGCAATGTAATACGAGGCAGTATGAGAGCAATCAGGCCCTGATGGGCTGGCTTAGGAAAGCCATTAGAATACATGATTATCTCCATCTGAGATTCCCACAAATATCAAGAGTTGGAAAACCTGAGGCGGTTGCATATACTAGAGAGGGAACTGGGAATAAGAGAAACTGTGTTTGAAGCCCAGTTCACAGGGCCAGATAGAATTGTTTGTTTTCACAGAGGAGTTAAACTGCAGAGAAGACTCACAGACAGGACTATCGGCCTAGAAAAAAACAGAAACCAGCCAAGCTGCCTGGAAGAGGTTTGCACCAACTGAAGCACCTAGAAAATATACTCTAACCTATCGAGATACCTTCAGGCTATGCAGCATGCTCTGGGTTTCAGGTTTTGTATTCTGTTACCCAGTGTGTGGTGAGCCTTAGTGATTCAGCTCTGAGTCATTTCTGTTCCTGAAAGTAATTACTCATCCATATTCTTGTAAGTAACTACAATAAAATTTGTTGGTTTACCAAGTTGAACTTTGGTGGTGTCTATACTTTGTTGTGGAATCCCAATCTGCTGTGAGTAGATGTGGGTGTTGCATCTCCACAGGAAAACTTTTGTCACTCAATGGGCATTCTGGGACCCACTAGCAAAACTGGGATGGGTGGTTCACGCTTATAACCCCAGTAATAGAGAGGTAGGAGGCAGAGACAGATACCTCTTTGGAAACTGCTGTCCAGCTACCCTAGCCTACTTGGCAAAATTCCAGGTCATGAGACACCCACACACCAAAAGTTTAAGGTATCTGAGGAATGATGTCTTCTGACATTCATGCTTATATACACAGTTATACAATACACCTCAACACAAATACATAATCATATGCATACATAGACAGACTCATATACATACACTCACACGCACCACTTCTTTTGTAGAAGAAAAATAAAACTTACTGTGGAGAGAATTTTCTTTCCATGTGGTACAGAGCACTTGTGAAGCCATGTCCCAAAAGCATGCTGCTATCTGTCTTGTCTAAATGTTTGGCAACAGCAACATGTATTTACTTTTGAGCCTCAAGGTGACACTCTAAAGTATGTAAGGCAGAGTTTCAAATTGGAGTACAGATAACTTTCTTAGGGTAGACAATGCTCAAGCCAATCTTTAAGCTTCTCATCAGCATTCCTTAGGATCCTACAAACCTTTCAGAGGCATCATCTTAAATTCATAATTAGTCTTATTACTTCTTGTATAACCTAGTATAACAAACAAGTTAACCCTGCTTGAAAACCATTACTACTCCCTCTATATATTATTTTGAAAAAAAAAACATACGAAGTTATTCTTTTTACATCACTTATTTGCTTTCCTCTTTAATTATTGGGAAATCTCATGAAAATAATAAGATCAACAATAACAGGAAATTGAACTGTTGAATCAATCCAGATATAAGAAAACATAGTCCTGAATTATATAAATACAAAATAATTTTGCACCTCTAGCATTTAGAATCCTAGACAGCAGAGTGATACAAGATTTTTCATAATTATGAGTCTATAATGCATCTTTATATTCCATGAGAAAAATGAAGTCCTGCAAATATTACTTAGCAGCTGAGTCTTTTGTTCATAGAGAAGATTAGAATGAACATTCCATGGAGCTATAACAGCCAGCAAAGCTGAAGGAATATCTTTCACCAAGATTGCTTTTATCCCTGATAGGTATTTACAATACACAGCCAAGGGCATTGACCATTAAGAAAAATAAGATAAAATGTATACCACATGAATTTCCATTAACTCTCAAGGGTAAAAGAGTAAATTTCTCACAACAATTTTCCTTTAGCATTTTATTCTCTTTATAACAGTTGGCATAGCACGGGGATGAAAACAACAGAAAAGGGTCCAGTGAGACCAGCTTACATCCTGCCTTCACAGAGCTGTATTCTGTACAAGGATTGTAGCCAGAAAGAAAAGGAAACACCCATCATTTTATGTTCCCCTCACTCTTGCTTTGCTACTCCTATAGGAGGTGTGTGAAAGGGCATAGATATTATCTAGATGTTTAAACTATCTCACACATTTCTTAAAATAATATCAAAGAATGTTGCACTGATGTCATCCCCTTAGTAACTTTGTATGTTCTTTCCTCCTACTCACATACCTACAATATTTTGATCAGACACCATTGGTTTGTGAAACCAAATTTGTCATGGTTGCCCTCCATTTATATCTTAAATTGCTCACTCCAGAAAAATAAATCTATATTTTTGTTAATAATTATAAGCTAAAAAGGTGATTCAATCATTTTGATTAGCAGTATTAAGCTATCCAAAGCTACCTAATTTTTATACAAAGTATTTTTGGAAATTTGAAAAAAATATATTTTAGTCCATTCACAGAAATATCATGAACTGGTGATGGAAGAGTATCTTATAAACTATGAATACATGAAACAAAATATGACTGCCAGATGAATCAAAGTAGAAAGTTAAGAGCTCAAGAAAAGGCTGTCTTCCCTTGCTGAAGTCTTCACCTTCGGGTTTTTACCTTCACAGCTGAGTATCTATTGTGGGGCAACTGTGTCATTTAATTTAAATCATCTAATAGAGATAATTTAAAATTCTCACTAGTCCAGCTTAGGTTTCCCTGAGAATTCAGTCAACACACTCAGCCAGGATTGTGGACTGGATGAACAATAAGAGAGATGCATAAAATATTATGAAAGAATGGGATTTGAAAATAAATCATAGATTTGAATTTGATTTTGCCTTCTTTGCTATATCTGACCTTTATTCCCTTATCTCAGGCTCCCGTGAACTTTCTGGTACTAAGGATATTGCCATGGTTCTTATTTTTGAATAATCACTTCTCCCTACTTCTTATTGATTATTTAATAACGTTTGACTCTGTGGCCTGTCTCATTTGTCTTTCTGTTCCTTAACTTCTTGCTTGGTTGTTACTCCTTGTATCTCAGCCCATACTGTTCCTATGCTTTCTTGCCAAGCATGAATTTTGCCCACACAATTGATTTAACCTATTAATTCAAGCTCCCTTGATCTTGAGTGAGATGACCAGAGCAGAAAAAATTATACCACACAGATAACTGTGACATAAATGCCTCTTATTATTGGACTCTATCTTTAAGGACTGTGACTGTTACAGAAAATATTTTAGACCTGATAAGCATATAAAACATTTCTTTCTCATACTTCTGAGGAATAGAAAGTCTAAGGCCAAAGAGAGTCATCCAATGAAGCCACACCTCCTAATAGTGCCACTCTCTATGGGTCAAGCATATGCAAATGACCAGTGTTGATATGCAAACGACCAGTGCTCATTCAGCTTATCCAGAAGGGCTCTGTGGTGATGGACTCAGAGTAGCAAAACTGAACTCTGTTGAATTGGGCATTAAAGTCCTACATAAATATTTTATGGAAACATGGATCTTCAACTACAGTGAACTCTTCTCTGGGTGGAAACTGGAGTTAGTAGAACTCATTGTATTTTATATCATCTAACAAGCTCAGCATCTAAAAGTAACTAACATTTGGCTTTCGTTCTGTTCTTTCTGAATTTCTGGTGGCACACGGGCCTCTTTAGTGATAATGTCACTAGAATAAAACATAATCAGTTTTCTTCAAACACTTAAGTAGATGTAGAGACCAGAAGCAACATGGTGGATGATTAGAAAGAAATATATACATCAGTTGAAGAAAAGTATTTTCTGGCCAAATTCATGGAAGAATTATCTCACCTGAATACTTGTAAGAATGTATGATGACAACAATAAAAGTCTTTGTGTATTACTTTTGTAAGAAAAGGAAGTAGACATATTACTGTTTGAAACTACAAATGGTTGTGTTTCTTTTTTAGATTGTGTGTAAGTACATAGTGTGTGTGTGTGTGTGTGTGTGTGTGTGTGTGTGTGTGTGCAGGAGGCCAGAAGGAGCATTGGATTCCTTGAAGCTGGATTGGAGGCCTTGGTGATATGAGTTCTCAGATACAAACTCTGGTGCTCTAATATAATATTGTGCCTTCTTAAATGCAGAGCCACTTCTCTGGCCCTATTTGTATAGTTGGTTGTCTTTATTTATTTATTGTTATTCTTTAATATTTTTTACAGTCCAGACTTTATGCCCCTCCTGGTCCACTCTTGGACTCTTCTACATACCATACCTCTTCTCTCTGTCTCCAAGAGGATGTTCTCCTCAACCCCACCATACCTCCCCACTACCTGGGGCCCCAAGGCTATCGAGAGTTAGGTGCATTTTCTCTGACTGAGTCCAGATCCCATAATCCTCTGAAGTATAATTTGTTGGGGGCCCCATATCAGCTGATGTATGCTGCCTGGCTGGTGGTTCAGTGTCTGAAAGATCCCAGAGATCCAGGTTAGTTGAGACCGCTGGTCATCCTATGGGTCTCCCTCCTCCTCAGCTTTTTCCAGCTTTTCCCTAATTCAATCACAAAGGTCAGCAGTTTCCGTCCACTGGTTGGGTGCAAATACCTGCATCTGACTCTTTCAGCTGCTTGTTGGATCTTTTGGAGGGCAGTCATGATAGCACCTTTTTGTGAGCACTCCATAGCCTCAGTAACAGTGTCAGGACTTGGGGCCTGCTCCTAAGCTGAATCTCAATTTGGGCCTGTCACCGGACCTCCTTTTCATCAGGCTCTTCTCCATTTTTGTTCCTACTGTTCATTCAGACAGGAACAATTCTGGATCAGAGTTTTTGACTGTGGGATGGCAACCAGATTCCTCCACTTTTTTTTTTTTTTTGCCTTTTTACTGGAGATCTGTGACAATTTCATAGATGAAAACAGTGAACTTAAATCATTTCTGCTTCCTTTCTCTTAACTCCTCCCACATTTTCTGCACTCACACACTCCTATACAATTTAAATTTCTTATGTCTTTACTTTTGTATAACCCTCTGAGGATTATTAGTGTTGTCCAAATGCACATAGATGTAGAGCTGGGCCTTCTACTGGAACAATTGCAGTCTACCATGGGTCATATCACTAAAGAAAACTGATTATTCCTCTCACAGAGGCTATCAACTGCCAATAAGTTCTCATTGAGACTCCAATCCATGCTAGGGTATTGACTGGCTTGATCTTATGGAGACAACCACAGCTACTGTGACAGCTAAATCAAGTTCAAGAGCCAACTCTAGAGAGAGACAGAGAGAGAGAGAGAGAGAGAGAGAGAGAGAGAGACAGAGAGAGAGAGAGACAGAGAGAGAGACAGAGAGACAGAGAGACAGACAGACAGACAGACAGACAAACACAGAGACACAGAGACACAGAGAGAGACACAGAGACATAGAGAGACAGAGACACACACACACAGAGAGAGAGAGAGAGAGAGAGAGAGAGAGAGAGAGAGAGAGAGGATTTAAAATTTGAAATAATGAGAGACTCCTAATGATGATTGGCAGAGTATTTTTCAAGTTTGATAGTGAAAGTGTCTTCTAAGAGCAGAGAATGAGCTAAGCAGTATAAACACAACAGCTACACCATGCTTCTCCTGAGACACTGAGCAAACTTGCCTTAAAATGAAAAGGGGTAAATAAATTTTAACTAATTCAATTTAATTGCAACCCTTAGGAAGTTTTGACCACTAACATGAAGGTTTACCTATGAGAACTGTCTTTCTATACTGTGAGCCTTGTCAATACTTCATACTTCATAAAACACTGTTATTGATTTTTTAATATTCTTTAAGAACTTGGTGCTTGTACAAGCAAAAATATCCATAAATTCTTCCTGTACACACTTTTAAAAATTAGCAGGTAAATAGTAGGCATTTGCCAAATGAAGCAACAATATTTTGCTGTGTATACACCATGGAATGACCAAATGTAGATAAATAGTATGTATCATATCATACATTTGTTTTTGTAGTAAGATCATTTACCAACCATTCTGATTCTGTTTTTGACATGTGGAGGTCTGAACCCAGAACCTTTTGCATGACAGGTAAACTCTCTGCCACTGGGCTACCTCACCAATTCCACTCAGCATGTTTCAAGATTGCTTCATGCACAATGCTGTACCGTAGATCTCTTTATTTACTCCTAGCTACTGAAATCTTGCCTCACATTATTTTTTTTATTTTTTTGGATATTTTATTTACATTTCAGATGTTATCCCCTAACCCCATCCCCCTACCCAGGAATCCCCTATCCCATCCCCCCTCCTCTTGCTTCTATGAGGATGGTCCTCCACCTACCTCCCAGCTCCCACTTCCCCACCCTCGAATTCCCCACACTCAGCATCCAGCCTTCATGGGACCAAGGATCTCCTCTCCCACCTATGCCCAACAAGCCTTTCCTCCCCTACATATACAGCTGGAGCCATGGTTCCCTCCCTATGTGCTCCCAGGCTGGTGGTTTAGGCCCTAGGAGCTCTGGTTAATTGGTATTGTTGCTCTCCTCATGGGACCACAAACCCTTTCAGCTCCTTCAGTCTTCTAAATCCTCCATTGGGAACTCCTTGATCAGTTCAATGGTTAGCTGTGAGCATCCGCCTCTGAATATTTCAGACTCTGGCAGACATATTTTTGCAGAAACATTAGCACATTGTGCTTAATAATCATCTTGTACTCCCATTTAAAAATGCATTCTAGAAATCTAATTGGTTATTATTAGTATCAGCAATAGAAATATTATTCACTTAATAACAGTTACGTTACAGGTACTCTTAAGAGTTGTATTATCTCAATGCTCAAACAACATAACAAACAAGTTTTAAAATACTACAGCATCTTTCTATTTTATTATTCAGAAACTATTAGTGCTCTTAGTTTATACTGTGTTTTCTAATTTTTGTTTTCTTAGATCTTTTTTTGTGTGCTTTTTGTTTTGTTTTGTTTTTCGAGACAGGGTTTCTCTGTGTAGTTCTGCCTGTCCTGGAACTCACTCTGTAGACCAGGCTGGCCTCGAACTCAGAAATCCGCCTACCTCTGCCTCCCAAGTGCTGGGATTAAAGGAGTGCGCCACCACCGCCCAGCTTGTTTTCTTGATCTTTTGATTTATTTTCTTTTGAAATAATTTTACAAGGCTAAAGAGATGGATCTGTGAACAATAATGCTTGCTATATAATTAGTGGGACCAGAATTAGAATCTCAGCACTCACATAAAAAAACTATGTAGGACTCAACATGAGCCAAGGACAGAAGAGAATTGTAGGAGCTCACTGGCCACTGGCACAGGTTCAGTGTCAGATCCTGACTCACAGCAATAGGTATATAGTGACAGAACAGGACAACAGTATTGATTTGTGGCCTCCTTAAGCATACACAGGCTTGCATATCTACCCAGACATAAACCTGTACATTACATGCATACATAATACAAAGAAAAGTTTTTTCACAAGTAGATTCATCAATATTTTTACATTTAACAAATCTGTTTGTCATATCTCTTCCCTTCTCAGAGTTTATATACTAATTCTTTCACATTGTTGTTTATACTATTATCATTTTACTTAAACACAGAAACTTAAACTAGTGTAGAGAAAGACATAGATTCACATAGGATTTTTTTTCTCCTTTTAATAACAAGCATCCAGCACAACTTGGGGGAAATCCCAGCTGTCTTTCACTAACATGAGATTTTATTTGTCAGTTGCTTGACTCAAATGCATTCAATCTATTTCAATATTTTCTTTGATTTCTAAGTTTGACTCACTAGAGTTCTCAGACTGGATCTTACAATAGTAAGGAGATAAAATACAAACAATGTTAAGTGATAATAAATAATAAATCATGAACAGAATGAAAGTGTTAATTGGCTCAAATTGTTCTGAAGAAAAATTGTGGCATTAAGGGTTTCATTACTGTCTATAGTTGAATGTTAAATTTTAAATCCTAAAGAGAAACACCAGAGCATTGGGAAATCTGCTTTGTCTCTATTTTACTGATAATAACTTTGAATAAGATTAATCAAAATTGTGTCATTTGGAATGTAGGTTCCTTTGAACACACATAGTCACACATACTCTTGATACTATTTATTTATTAGGACACAATAGGAATGAAAACGATGGTTGTAATTTTGAGTCATTATAGAAGTACTGAGATGGGATAAAGATAGAGTTCTCAGAAATGTCCTCAGGAAATTGAATCTAAAACCTATCCATTTAAGGAAACCCCTGAAGTAGATTCTAATCATGTTATCATATCCTGACAACCTAGCACACAATACATGTCTCAGTATCATGATTTTCTATGAGATTCACAAGTCAAAGCCATTCTATTCAATGTGGTTGATTACCATGCAACATAATAAAAGCCATTGAATGAAACAATGAGGAGACTGGGCAAAAACTTCTAGAATTGGACACAACTTTTCTGAAGTGTGCACATGTGAGCTGCTATCAAAGAGAGAGACTCGCCTGAGCCTTAACATTGAAGAGATTAATGAAGGGACCTCTGCGCACAGATTTTGTATTCCCTTCAGCATCAAGGTAGGGTATCTCCCAGGCCTTTTATAGAAACAAAACCAATATTCCAAGAACCATCTTGTAAACAGTCTTTGGAAAGAATAAATAAGGAGGGTTTGGTAACCCAGATGTACTAAATAAGCCCTGCCCTGATCATTAGCATCCATACTAGGTCACTTAATGAGCTAATAACTAAATTAGACTTTCAAAACTGGCCAAAATTTGTTGGCCCCATATTATAGATGAAGAGGTAACAGTTAAAAGCATGTTCAGGTCAGGTCTCTGTTTTTCACTTCTTGATACTCTCACATTGTAGTACTTACATTATAGGCCTTTTTCAGGAAAAATACTCTCAGTTTTGTTGTTATTTCAAATCTATCTCAGTAGGAGTTGTTAATACATCTGAATGACCCACAAGTTAAGATCCACTGCTCTAAGCCTTCCCACAGACCTTACCTTGCTTTGTTTCAAATTCTTGGCCTCTTTTTATCATTATTTGTTATTATATGCATATATGTACAAGTATATTTCTAACCAGAACCTGTAAGTTGCTTGTATGTATGTTTTGGTATTAGGTAACTGATTGATGTTCTCTTACCTAGAGAAGGCTATTTTTCTCACTCCTGGCTTTCTTCTGTTGCCTGTAGTTCTTTCTGTAGAGATGAGGTATCTTGGGCTCTTCATCATCCACTTTGGCATGGTCATTGCTGTTGTCCTTGTTCATCTTGTGTTTAGGCAACCATGCTGGTGAAACTTAGTAGATATAGCTTCTGACATTCTGAAGAGATACAGTCTCATGCAAACATCCTGATAGTCTGATAAACAACTTCAGCAAAGTGGCTGGATATAAAATTAACTCAAACAAATCAGTAGCCTTCCTTTATACAAATAATAAACAGGCTGAGAAAGAAAATAGGGAAACAACGCTGTTCACAATAGTCACAAATAATATAAAATATCTTGGCATAACTCTAACCTAACAAGTGAAAAATCTGTCTGACAACAACTTCAAATTTCTCAATAAAGAAATCAAAGACGATCTCAGAAAATGAAGAGATCTCCCATGCTCATAGATTGGTAAAATTAACATAGTAAAAATGGTCATCTTACCAAAAACAATCTACAGATTCAACCCAATCCCCATCAAAATTCCAGCACAATTCTTCAAAGGCATGAAAAGAGCAATTTTCAATGTCATATGGAAAAATATTTTAGGGCTTCTTAAGCAATGTTTTACTTCCTTGAGCTACTTGAAAAGTCTCAGAAATAATTAATTGTGTTTATTTTCTCTTCTTTTAATTCTCAGTATCTGATTTACAGGGATGACTTTAAAATACATAAAAAATGTATATGTCAGGCCATGACCTGAAGGTCCAAATTTATGCCACCATCTTGAGAATCCTAGACTGATATAATTTGCTTCTTACCCATGTCCAATTAAAACAAAACAAACCTGGAAGCAAGTGTGTCCACCCTACTAACATTTTAGAATTTTTATAAGGTCTCAGACTATTCCTCAGAGATTAAGGGGACTTTCAACAACTTTATTTAGATAAAGAGGGATCTGTAGAAATAACTTAGCAATTAAGAGTGTCTTCTTTCTTCCAGAGGACCCTAGTTCAGTTCCTAGCACCCATTTCAGCATTTCTTAATCAGCAACAACTCACGGTTCAAGGGATTTGATGCCCTCTTCGGGACTTTGTGCATTCTGGCCTCTAGGGAAACATGTGATGTTACTTGTACACAGATACACCCATATGCATAAATTTAATTTTTTATTTTTTTAAGTTGGTTAGGAAAAGTTATGTCCTGAACAAATATCTTAAGTGTAAAGAGAGACAATACCCTCATCTTTAATTATTCAGTTATGTCAAATGATGTTTTACTAGGGCACCCAGATAAAAGGATGTTTTGCTAAAGCAGACATATGACAGAATGGTTTTTTTTTTTTTTTGAAGCAGACACAGGTTAAAGGATGTTTTGCTATAGCAGAACTGTGAAAGGACATGTGATAGGCCACATGATAAAGGAATATAAATATGACGCTACAGACAGTGAGAGCTCAAGCATTGGTTTGGTTTGCTCCTTCTTGCTATTCTTCACTAATGACACACAAGTATTGGGTCTCCTTACATCGGGCTGCTGAGCTCTGGTTGTGGTAAAGCCAGCAAGAAACTCACCAAAGAACTTCTTGTCAGGTTCCTGGGGCTTTTCAGGGCTTCCATTTAGTTTCTTTAGGATTGAACTCTAGCTGCTGGCTCTTGTGTGATCTCTGCCTGCCAAGAGGACTGGACTCCAGCTGCTGATTCATATTTGGTGTTTGCTATGGGACTGAACTGCTGATATTCTGACAAGGAAGATTGAACTCGTCCCCCAAAACACTATCTCTAAACAAGTCTACTTCCCTCATGTCTTAATAACTTTTCTCTTCCACTACCTTTGCTGGGTGGTGGTATAGAGAAGAGGTTAAACCCTTAATAAAATAGGTAGGAAAAATATATATACCAACAATCATAGTTTGGAGTTAAGCTGATACACACCATCCATGTTTTCACCTTTCCACAAAATAAATGCATTCACTGAATGTCTTTAACGTCAAGTTGGTAGACATAGAGTCAGGATGCTCCAATGCAATGAGCACCCCTCCTTAAGCTCTTCCCATGTTAAGGAAAGAGTATGCTCAGATAAACAAGCTGAGTCCCCTAACATTAAAATGAATTACATAGGACAATGTTAAGATACAGATTATAATACAAGACCTCAATAATTTTTCAGTGGACATGATTTGCTTTATTTGAGTACTCCTTTGAAAAGCAAGTCATTCTACCATGACACTGTTTAAACAGAAAAGAAAAAGTCTACATTTCTGTTCCCTATCCTCCTTCAGAAAGCACATGTTACTGCAAGTAGTCTTAAATTGTTCAAGTTAACATGACTGACAAAAACAATAGGCATGAACCTGTCGTGTGAGAGTATGAACCTTCACCTTGGTTGATATAATCACTGTGGAGAAGCAGCTCCTTGCAGTTAATGCTTCTTTAGTCTTTATAATACATTCAAATGTCTTGTTCTTGACTCAAAGAAAGTGAATGGTAGTTATTTCTAAAATTAGGAAAACCCTGCTGTAAGCATTCAGAGTCCCCCACTGGGCAGACTTAAGTCTTGGGACGTGGACAGACATCAGCACTTCACATCTCAATGACTGAGTATGAAATAACAATTTGTGTCTTCATTATCTCATTTCCTGAGGCTAATAAGCAGTGTTCTGTACTTGACAATGAACAAAACTTCCACCTCAAATAAGATGTGCTCAGAACTTATCAATGGTTTTTCTGTGCCTTTCGCATTTCCAAATACTCCAGCATCAACAAAGATAGTTCATTTGTTTCACTTTGTGAAAACTCTTCATTTTTCCCCAAGACTTTCCATTTCACGCTGTGTGAATTTTATTAAGATCGCTTTCACAGAAGCTAAGTACTGGTTGAATGAGGCCTGGAGGGATGGCAGTCACAGTCTGGGCAATGTCAGAAGTCTCTTGAGACATTTCTTTGCTACTAAAATTCCCTTGCAGAGTCACACAGAAGAATCCAAATTGTCCAATAGTTTGACCTCATGAATATTTTAATGTTTTAACCTGTAAATCTATCAACAATATTACCTAAAACCAACAGCATAAAAACTTAGCCAGTTCCTCATATCAGTGTATGAATATCAATGAATAGAGGTGTTCTTCAGTTATGGTCAAAGATGGGCTATAATACCAATTAAAATAAGATTTTATAAATAACATATACTAATAAAACTGATCTGCAAAGGTGTTTAATAATTTGTCAATGAAGATTGTCTTATCAAGTCATTATGATTAAACAGTTGAAAATGAAATCATTTTGATATCTCAATTAGAATTTCTAGTAAGAAGTTAAATATTGTTATATGTGTAACCTATAGTACTAACTGCATTATACTTCATTGTATACAGCATTATAAACTGTTTCTTTACCAACTCTTTAACCTTTAAGATTGTATGAAGTGGTTTGATTATTCCTATTTTGTAAATACATCAAACAGAGACAGACAGAAAGCATCTTGCCTAAATTTACACCCCTGTTTTGGCAGAGACTATGTTAAAACCAAATATTCTTAATTTAAATACAGCATATATGACAGACATTAAAACTCCTGTTCTTCGATCAAAGTATTTGGCTGCTACTTCTGCTAGTATGGAAACCTCAGCATTCAGATGCCTCCACTTTTTAATGATCCAGCACATTTAATTAAGTATTAAAAACTCAAGTACACATGGATTTTCCCATTTAGTGCCTCTCATGTAGAACTTAGAGACGCATGCGTTAGATGTATTTTCCAAGAATGAAGTAGCATAGAGGAAGAAACCTGAGGGTAAGAGCATCTCTAATATGGAAATTGTTGACACACTTGAACCCACAAAGACCCATCTCTTAATCTCTTTTTGTTCACAGAATGTGTGACACGGGAGAAGGACTATTCACTTTTCAAACAAGGGAAGGAGAAATGATCTACCAGAAGGTCCACTCTGCAACACTGGCTATAGCTGAGCAACATGAAAGATTAATGCTAGAAATGGAGCAGAAAGCCCGGGTAAGGATCCAGCCTATGTAATCCAATGCTATTGAATGAATATACAAGTCCATTTGTGTAATATATGGTGCCAACCCATGCTCTGTCTCTGTGACCAAACCTGAGGAGGAAAATCTCAGCTCTGTAATACCATACATAGTTTAACACAAAATTAATTTTTGGCTAGGACTTAGAAGCCCTGCTCTCCATAGATATGTGTGTGACCTGCCTCCTTTGCTACCCAAAGATTTGTGGATGGCTTAGAGAATGAGTCAAGAGTTGAACTTTGTTACTTATAATTGCTCTAGGTGTGCAGATTATCACGGAGAAATTTTAAGTATATTTTCATGAAAAGATGTCAAGTCATTTCAGTATATTGCAATTATTGGTCATGAAACACACCATCCTGTTTGAGTTCCTAACTCATTGCCCAACATCACGGCTTACAGACTGTACTCCTAGGATATTAAAACCCTAATATCCATTTAGCTGCCAGACATATACACCCCATCAAGAAATGCTTCATATTATGATGGTAACAGAACATATAGGGTGTTTTTGAATATTTACCATCAATATCTGTGAAGAAACAAATCATTGAACCCAGATGTAGTAACAACTTATCATCCACACTCTTTCAAAGTTGTCTAACAATCTTTAGTCATTTTTCTATAAATAAAATTTAATTCACTCAGTGAGGCTGCTGGGTTCTTATCACAGTCCAGGCCAGACCTGAGGCAAGAGTCAGACACTTATCCCTAAAACTTAAAGATAATGGGTACCTGTATAAAGATCTAAAATACAATACAGATGAGTGTTTTCCCTCTCTAAAAGGTTAGGATACTGAAACAATGGGTCTTGTGAGGCTTAACAGTAGAATTCAGCAATTCAAATGTAAGGAGATATTTTGAAAAACTCCATATCAATTTTACAGGTATGTTTCTCTCTTAAGATTAATGCTAGTAAAATTAAAGTACTTCCTAGTCTACTCTTCAGAGTAAGTTTTTCTTAAATCAGTCTAACTGAGCTTGATAACTTCTCAAGAACACTAAATTTTAAACCCATGGCAGAGGTTTCCCCTCTCTTTTTAACTATGCCTCCTCTACACACACAAAGCTTTCCAATAATAATGAAACAGCGCTTTATTGCTCTGCGTGATTCCTGTTTTCAATTTAAAATAATATAAAGTTATGTGTGAAAACTAGGCAAAAGTACAAAATGGAGGTGAAAATAAAACCCTCTAAAATGTAAAACTGTGGTATTGTATTTAATATATATATATATACACATGTTATATATATATACAATATATGTATATATAATAATATATACACACATATTATATATACTATATATGTATATATAATAATATATACACACATTATATATACTATATATGTATATATAAAATTATATATATGTGTGTGTGTGTGTAAGATGACAGTGGCAATTGTTTTTTTGTTGTTTTGTTTTTGTTTTGTCATTGTAGTTTTCAAACAAGGTCACAAGATATTCATATTTAAATGCTTATGCATTTTCACATGCTTTAAAATACTTTTACAGGATTAAATAACCAAAGAAATTAATAGCAATGGATTCCCTAAACAGGCTTACAGGCAAACTAAAAGCATCTACTTTCACCTTTTTAATGACACATGATTGTGGATTTACAGACTTGTGCAAAATATAGTAAAAATAGTGTCTCAATTGCTATTTTTTGAAAAAAAAAGGAATTCAGAAGAATTTCTAATATTACATTGCTGTAAAACCTGGTTTTGCCATTATTAATAACATTTTTATTTTAACATGTCTACATCATCTTGGTTGTGCCATATTTCTATTGTTATTTAAGAGAGCTGATGAGATAGTTCAGCAGGTAAAGCTGCTCTGTGTGAAGACTGACAACCTGAGGTCAATCCTTAGAATCCACATGGCGCTGGGAAAGAATTAATTCCTAAAATTTATCCTGTGACAAGCACACATGTATCATAACAGGGACACATTTCTACACACTCATACACAAACAAATAAACATGTAAATGTAAAATAAAATATTTTAATAAAACAATTGGATATCTAGAACAATTTCAGCCACAGTGAATAAAACTCTATATTTTCAGTATTGAATATCAATACAAAAACATCTTCTAAATTGGTAAGACAATTAAAGATGTATATTTTGATTTCTGTCACTGAGAACGATTATGAAATAATTAATATTGACTAATTAATATTGTAAAACTGTATGTTTTAAATACAGTTTAACTACTTATTATCTGGCACAAGATCATTACACATTTATTTGGTACTCAGTGAACTGTACTGGTGAATACAAGAGAAGAACTAAAGTTTCCTCTTTCAGATTGTGTACAGTTTTGCAAGATTAAATAGTTTGTACTATCCGTATTTGTGTCAAGTCCCTTTACTTCTTGAAATACAAGTGTCCCAAGTCTTAAAGCAACTATGTATAAGACATTATGATCATGAAATTTTTAATAAGTGGCAATAAAATATTGCCTTGTGTTTTCATGTTTTCATGGTAGTGGAGTCCAAGTGAGTTTCTGGATAATAAACTTCTTAGATGCCTATCTGTAGCCACTTCAGAGAGAATGCCCTCCATAAATGAGAGGGCTTCCTTCCACTGTTGCATTCACACTGCTCCTGATCCCTGCCTTTCTGTCTTACTCTAAAGTGGAGAAAGAACTCTGTAGAAATGGGGATCTTGGGTCATTTAAATATTTTCTTTAGATTTTTAGACCCAAATATGTTTTATACAGAAAAGTAAAGGGTTTTTTTTTTTTTTTGTCCACTAATAACAACACCAAGTATGGGTTCCATCCCAGGAAGGGAGATTGACAACAAATCAGAAAGTGATTGGTGGATGAATACAAGAAGACTGTATTCTAGATACAGCTGGTCTGTTGTACAAATGAACTCATGATTGGGACAGCAGTCACAAAATCTGTACAAGGTGAGGCCAGAAAAGTTTCAGCATGGAGGTTTAAACCTGGACAGAAAATGGTGCACTGCTTAGGAGCTATTGCAATTTGATAGCACATAGGAGAGCTTTATGTTGTAGGCCTGGTATACCTACTATGCTATCGGACAGAACCCATTCCCAGAGACATTTGAGCAACACAAGCTGGACCTGATATATTAAAAAGAAAATGAAGAGAAGTTGGCTTTCTGCATCTAACGAGTTGATTTTTTTCTTTCTGTTTGTTTATATGGTAGCGTTTGTTTGTTTGTTTGTGATCAAACACAAAGTTGAATTAGCAAGTGTGTGAAGGTGGATGTGGGAGAAGCTTGAGTCTGAATATGGTCAAGATACATTGTATGAAATGCTCAAAGAATTAATACAAATATCTTTAAACACAGGAAAAAAAAGAAGAATCTTATTTAGGGTGCATTGGAGAATTAAGGAAGGTAGTACACTTTAAATTGGAGCTATTACTGATAACTAATATGCAAATTATTTAATTAGGATATTTAAATAGAATATGTCTAGAATCCATTTTTGTTTCACAGATAACATTCTTCCTTCCAGAGCTAGAGAAATTTAGCAAATTTCATTACTTAGAGATGCTCTGCTATCAAGATACCATATTGCCAAAAATGTTATGCCAAGAATCTGCCAAGAATTACATTCCTTGTATAGAAATCATTAATCAGAGCTTCAGACCCGCATACCCTGTGTTCCAGCCTGTGAAATTTGAATACAAATCTAATCATGATAGACAAGGAAGCCAAAAATATCCCTAGATACCCAAACATGTTTTGTGGGAGGAAGATCTCAGAGGAAGCAAGAGGAGGAGGAATGAAAAAAACCTTCCTTTTTAATTCTTAATTGTATGGTGTTAAGTATTATATTCATAGTAAAATGCTGCTGATGATTTAAACAATAAATGAGAAATCGTGTGTGAAAGAAAAACATGGTTTCCTAATACATTGTCAAAAATAAGGAAGGCATTGTGATTAGTAATTTCTGAACTTGTGATATCACAAATAACTAAAAAGCCTATTTGAAATCCCCATATATAGAGATATATACTTTAACATTTTATAAAAACCAAATATCTAAAATGTTTTTCATCTAAAATCTAATTTTTATGGGTAATATTAAAGAAAAGATAAAAAGAGAGAGGAGTTGGCTTTTCAGGAAAGTCATTTAAAAAGCTATAGAAACTGAATGAATTCATCCTTCTCCAGTTAGACCTTACTACAGCACTTCATAATCATTCATTACTGCCCAGATACAAAATGATGTTTCTATAAATAGTTACATGGAGTGCCCTATCAGCATATAAATAACATGTAAGAGCCATGACCAGTTGGTGCCCGATGCGCATATAAATAGCATGTCAGAGTCATGTCCAATTGCAAGATCTGGAAAGCACTACTATGTTGCATTAATTCCAAGATGGTAGATTTAGTTCTCTCTCTCTCTCTCTCTCTCTCTCTCTCTCTCTCTCTCTCTCTCTCTCTCTCTCTCTCTCCCTCTCTCTTTCTGTGTGTGTGTGTCTCCCTCCCTCCTCCTCTTCTTCCTCTTCCTCTTTCTCTTTCTAGTCATCCTTCTCCTCTTCCTCTTCTTCATCATGTTAGTAGCTCTCACTCAAATGTAAGCTACATTTGACTGGCAGATCCAGTCCTTTGTAGTGCTTGGTATGATGGTTGTTTGTCTTAAAATGGATAAAATTTTAGAGCATATGAAATATAACAATAATTTTTATAACTGGCAAGAATATATTCATTTATAACTTTTGAAGAAACTAAATGGCCTCCCAAATGGCCTATATTCTTAGCATTTTGACTTCCACTGCAGGATTCCATTAAAACATGCTTCTTAGACACATTCTGCAGACAGTTCTATTATCAGGAAAAAGATAAGGTTTTCTACAGAAAAATATATGAAGAACTTGGAAGCATCTTACTGTGGTGATATACAGAACATCTTTAACTGATGTCTCTGGATACAGTCACAGAAGCTTTAAAAACTCCAGGAATCATATGCATATTCATGAGGCAAATTATAAAAACAAAAACTAAATGCAAGAGAAATGGCTCAGCAGTTAAGAGCACTACTGCTCTTGCTGAAGACCAGAGTTTAGCTTCCAGCACCCACAAATGCTTATGATTCCAGCTCCAGGGACTCTGAGGCTCCCTTCAGGTCTCCATGAGTACTCACATATACATGCACAAATCTACCTACCTCCATAAATAGCCTTATCCTAGTAGAGGCTGTGTGGAGTTTGGCAATAACCCCTACTTCAGAGACTTAATTGAAAGCATGGCTTCCTTGACAACTAAGAGATTCCTAATCCATAAAGAGACTAAGAAAGAGAAATTAGCTTTGTGTATAAATGTTGATCCAAGCTTTTATTATGTGTGAACATTACTTAAATAAAGCACTGTATATTTAAAGTTTTAAAGAAGCAAAGTTGCAATGTAAAAACAACTGTGAACTTTCATGATTAGCATGTGTTTGTCAGGATCCCTGTGTACCAATAGTAGTTCTGTAAATGCATTTATCCTCTAATTCACAAATGTGAGATAATCTAAGGATATGCAAATATTCTTTGATATCTATTGTTGATGACAGAACTAAGGCCACCACTGCCAACCCTTATCTCAAGGGGTTGTTGGTGGTGGTGATGGTGGTGGTGGCAGTGGTAGTGGTGGAGGAGGAGGTGGTGGTGGTAAATGTTCCTTCTTTTTATTTTGAGACAGAATCTCATTAATTTTCCTGGGCAGGTACTGAACTCAGGACCTTCCCACCTCAGCCTCTTGAATACTAGGATTATAAGACTACAGTACGCACCAAGCCTGGCTTGAATGTGCATACATTCTGAAAGGTATCATTGGTTATAAAAATAAAAGAGTATTGTAAAAACTATTTGTTTTGATGTCATTAGTCTAATTCTAGGATTTGTTTTATATTTTTCAAGTTACCTAAATGAAATTTTTTAGCACATAATTAAAACATACAGTAGTAACAATCACTGTTTCAAGGTAAATTAAGATAACATTCTGTGAAGATCAAATGAAAGGCATCGAACAACTTTCATTAAATGGCTGTGTAAATCATGTTTTATTTGTTACCTTAGAACAAACTCAGCAAAATGTCTTTTAATTCCTTCCCATTTATCTTGAATAAAATGGAAGATTAAGTGTGAGGTGTCCCCTACTGAAAATTAAGCCAAGTCCGTGAGAAACCAATTGCCCATAAACCATCAAACTTCAGAGGGTTGTTTTAATGATTGCAAACAGTGCCAAGCATGGCTGGCTTATTGTCCCAGGAGTCTCTATTCACATACAATTTTAAAGTTTTATGAACTTGCTAAGAACAAATAAAATGTAGTATTCTCAACTAGAAGTTCTCTGTACATACTTTTCTACATTCCACAGCCCAATACTTTTCTTTTTACAATTAACATATATTTCACATGTTATATTAGTGTGGGGTTTTTTTTTTTATTATTGGCATCTTTGCAATTGTTAGTTTTTTTGGTTTTTTTTATACCATTGTTCTTAATTCTGTTCTGTCTCAGCTGTACCATTGAACATGTTGACACATGCATTTAACTCATCCGACAGGTTTGATAGTATTATTTGTTAACTAGACGGATGTAGAATTACCTGAGAGATAAGTCTGTGGGAGATTTTCTTGATTGCATTAATTGAAGGAGGACCCCCACCTATTGTGGGAGGCACTGTTCCCTGCCTGGGATCTTGGACTTTATAAATAAAGTGAAAGATGAGCAGCAGCATTCATTTTTCTTCCCTCCTAACTGTGGTTGTGAGTTGGTCAGCTGCTTCAAGCTCCTATTGTAATTCAATTTCTCCCCATGATGTTTGTACCTCTGAACTATAAGCCAACCTTTTCTCCTTTAAAAGTTGCTTTTGTCAGAGTATTTCATCATATCAATAGAAAAAAAAACTAAGATATTGACTATCCTTTTCTAGTTTGAGTTATTCTTGTATACACAAAACCACTCACATACACATGCATGTACACCCATGAATATATACAGCCTGCTTAGGTCTGTTTCTCTCTGTCATACACACCCCATCCACACTGATTAAATATTCCATTTTTCTTGGCTTTTGTACTTCTATAGATCACCTTGACTTAGACCAAAAATATGTTCTCACCTCCAGCGTCATTGGTTGCTCAGTTTTCACATAGAGTACTAGGATCTGAAAAATATACAAATAAATAATTTTTTAAATTGTTTGCCTAGATAAGATCTAAGGTAGCTTGCTCATACAGGTATACACTTCATTTGTGTATAGATCACTTTGGACCTGAGTCATGCTCTTTGGCTTTGCCTTGTGGGCTGCGCTCTCAGGTAGAACACAGACATCTCTACTATTCTTCACCTTGGTTGAGCTGTGACGTGCACTCTTTTCAGACACTAAATAAGCATTTTCTGGTTCGTTGCTCAGGCTCTCAGTGAACTAAATGTTATTTCAAATGGCTACAACAAAAAAAGAGGTGGCAGAAAGTACTGGCAAGTGTTTCAAGGGTTGAACTAACTGCTCTCTTGTCAAGTTGATTTCTGTATCTGTGCTAAAGCATCCTTTCTTTTTTTTTTTTTTTTAATTTTTTTATTGGATGTTTTATTTACATTTCATATGTTGTCCCCTTACCCCATCCC
>NW_021604634.1:8864832-8873679 GCF_004785775.1 Grammomys surdaster | reverse complement strand
CATTCGAGTTTCTTCTGTTGAAAATTCTTTGTTAAGCTCTATACCCCATTTTTTAATAGGGTAATTTGGTTGCCTGGAGTCTAATTTCTTGAGTTCTTTGTATATATTGGATATTAGCCCTCTATCAGATGAAGGATTGGTAAAGATCTTTTCCCAATTTGTTGGTTGTCATTTTGTCCTATTGACAGTGTCCTTTGCCTTACAGAAACTTTGCAATTTTATGAAGTCCCATTTGTCAATTCTCGATCTTAGAGCATATGCCATTGGAGTTCTGTTCAGGAACTTTTCCCCTGTGCCCAAGTATTCGAGGCTTTTCCCCACCTTCTCTTCTATTAGTTTCAGTGTATCTGGTTTTATGTGGAGGTCCTTTATCCACTTAGATTTGAGCTTTGTACAAGGGGATAAGAATGGATCAATTTTCATTCTTCTACATGTTGTCCTCCAGTTGAACCAGCACCATTTGTTGAAAATGCTGTCCTTTTTCCACTGGACAGTTTTAGCTCCTTTGTCAAAGATCAAGTGACCATAGGAGTGTGGGTTCATTTCTGGGTCTTCAATTCTATTCCATTGATCTTCCTGCCTGTCTCTGTACCAATACCAGGTAGTTTTTATCACTATTGCTCTGTAGTACAGCTTGAGGTCAGGGATGGTGATTCCTCCCGAAGTTCTTTTATTGTTGAGAATAGTTTTCGCTATCCTAGGTTTTTTGTTATTCCATATGAATTTGAGAATTTCCTTTTCTAGCTCTGTGAAGAATTGAGTTGGGATTTTAATGGGGATTGCATTGAATCTGTAGATTGCTTTTGGCAAGATGGCCATTTTTATTATATTAATCCTGCCAATCCATGAGCATGGGAGATCTTTCCATCTTCTGAGATCTTCTTCAATTTCTTTCTTCAGAGACTTGAAGTTCTTGTCATACAGGTCTTTCACTTGCTTGGTTAGATTCACACCAAGGTATTTTATATTATTTGCAACTATTGTGAAGGGTGTCATTTCCCTAATTTCTTTTTCAGTCTGTTTATCTTTCATGTAGAGGAAGGCTACTGATTTGTTTGAGTTGATTTTATAACCAGCCACTTTGCTGAAGTTGTTTATCAGGTTTAGGAGTTCTCTGGTGGAAGTTTGGGGGTCACTTAAGTATACTATCATATCATCTGCAAATAGCGATATTTTGACTTCTTCCTTTCCTATTTGTATCCCTTTGACTTCTTTTTGTTGTCTAATTGCTCTGGCTAAGACTTCCAGTACTATATTGAATAGGTAGGGGGAGAGTGGGCAGCCTTGTCTAGTCCCTGATCTTAGTGGGATTGCTTCAAGTTTCTCTCCATTTAGCTTGATGTTGGCTACTGGTTTGCTGTAAATTGCTTTTACTATGTTTAGGTAGGGGCCTTGAATTCCTGATCTTTCCAAGACTTTTATCATGAAGGGATGTTGAATTTTGTCAAATGCTTTCTCAGCATCTAGTGAGATAATCATATGGTTTTTTTCTTTAAGTTTGTTTATATAGTGGATTACATTGATGGATTTCCGAATATTGAACCATCCCTGCATTCCTGGGATAAAACCTACTTGATCATGATGGATGATTGTTTTGATGTGGTCTTGGATTCGGTTTGCTAGAATTTTATTGAGTATTTTTGCATCGATGTTCATAAGGGAGATTGGTCTGAAGTTCTCTTTCTTTGTTGGGTCCTTGTGGGGTTTGGGAATGAGTGTAATTGTAGCTTCATAGAACGAATTGGGTAGTGTTCATTCTGTCTCTATTTTGTGGAATAGTTTGAAGAGAATTGGTATTAGGTCTTCCTTGAAGGTCTGATAGAATTCAGCACTAAAACCATCTGGTCCTGGGCTTTTTTTAGTGGGGAGACTTTTAATGACTGCTGCTATTTCCTGAGGGGTTATGGGACTATTTAGATGGTTTATCTGCTCCTGGTTTAATTTTGGTACCTGGTATCTGTCTAGGAAATTGTCCATTTCATCCAGGTTTTCCAGTTTTGTTGAGTATAGACCTTTATAGTAGGATCTGATGATTTTTTTAATTTCTTCCGTTTCTGTTGTTATGTCTCCCTTTTCAGTTCTGATTTTATTAATTTGGATACTCTCTCTGTGCCCTCTGGTTAATCTGGCTAACGGTTTATCTATCTTGTTGATTTTCTCAAAGAACCAACTCCTGGTTTTATTGATATTTTGTATTGTTCTTTCAGTTTCTATTTGGTTGATTTCAGCCCTGAGTTTGATTATTTCCTGCCTTCTACTCCTCCTGGGTGTATTTGCTTCTTTTTGTTCTAGGGCTTTTAGTTGTGCAGTCAACTTCTTAGTGTGTGCTCTTTCCAGTTTCTTTTTGTAGGCACTTAGAGCTATGAGTTTTCCTCTTAGCACTGCCTTCATGGAGTCCCACAAGTTTTGGTATGATGTGTCCTCATTTTCATTGAAATCTAAAAAGTCTTTAATTTCTTTCTTTATTTCTTCCTTGACCAAGTCATCATTGAGTAGAGAGTTGTTCAGTTTCCATGTGCACATGGGTTTTCCATTGGTTTTGTCATTATTAAAGACCAGTCTTATTCCATGGTGATCTGATAAGAGGCAAGGGATTATTTCAATCTTTTTGTATCTGTAGAGGCTTGTTTTGTGACCAATTATATGGTCTATTTTGGAGAAGGTACCATGAGGTGCTGAGAAAAAGGTATATTCTTTTGTTTTAGGATGAAATGTTCTATAGATGTCTGTTAAGTCCATTCGGTTCATAACTTCTGTTAATGTCAAAGTGTCTCGGTTTAGTTTCTGTTTCCATGATCTGTCCATTGCTGAGAGTGGGGTGTTGAAATCCCCCACTATTATTGTGTGAGGTGTAATGTGTGTTTTGAGCTTTAGTAAAGTTTCTTTTATGTATGTAGGTGCCCTTGCATTTGGGGCATAGATGTTCAGAATTGAGAGTTCACCTTGGTAGCTTTTTCCTTTGATGAGTATGAAGTGTCGTTCCTTATCTTTTTTGATTAATTTTGGATGGAAGTCGATTTTATTTGATATTAGAATGGCTACTCCAGCTTGTTTCTTGGGACCATTGGCTTGGAAAATTGTTTTCCACCCTTTTATTCTGAGGTAGTGTTTGTCTTTGTCACTGAGGTGTGTTTCTTGTATGCAGCAAAATTCTGGGTCTTGTTTGTGTATCCAGTCTGCTAGTCTGCGTCTTTTTATTGGGGAATTGAGACCATTGATGTTAAGAGATATTAAGGAAAAATGATTGTGGCTTCCTGTTATTTTTGTTATTAGAGGTAAAGTTATGTTTGTATAGTTATCTTCTTTTGGGGTTGTTGGAAGATTACTTCCTTGCTTTTTCTAGGTTGTAGTTTCCCTCCTTGTGTTGGCGTTTTCCATCCATTATCCTTTGAAGTGCTGGGTTTGTGGGAAGATATTGTGCAAATTTGGTTTTGTCATGGAATATCTTGGTTTCACCATCTATATTGATTGAGAGTTTTGCTGGGTATAGTAATCTGGGCTGGCAATTGTGTTCTCTTAGGGTCTGTATGATGTCCGTCCAGGCTCTTCTGGCTTTTATAGTCTCTGGTGAGAAGTCTGGTGTAATTCTTATAGGTCTGCCTTTATATGTTACTTGACCTTTTTCCCTTACTGCTTTTAGTATTTTTTCTTTGTTTTGTGCATCTGATGTTTTGATTATTATGTGACGGGAGGTATTTCTTTTCTGGTCTAGTCTATTTGGTGTTCTGTAGGCTTCTTGTATGTTTATGGGCATCTTGTTCTTTAGGTTAGGGAAATTTTCCTCAATGATTTTGTTGAGATATTTACTGGCCCTTTAAGTTGGGAATCTTCATTCTCATCTATACCTATTATCCTTAGGTTTGGTCTTCTCATTGTGTCCTGAATTTCCTGGATGTTTTGAGTTAGGAGTTTTTTGCTTTTTTCATTTTCTTTGACAACTGTGTCAATATTTTCCACCGTATCTTCTGCATTTGAGATTCTCTCTTCTATCTCTTGTATTCGGTTGGTGATGCTTGCGTCTGTGACTCCTGATCTCTTTCTTAGGTTTTCTATCTCCATGGTTGTCTCCCTTTGAACTTTCTTTATTGTTTCTATTTCCAGTTTCAGATCCTGAATGTTTTTGTTTAATTCCTTCTTTGTGTTTTCTTGCATTTCTTTAAGGGATTTCTGTGATTCCTCTTTAAGGGCTTCTATCTGTTTACTTGTACTCTCCTGTATTTCTTTAAGGGAGTTACTTAATTCCTTCTTATAATCCTCTATCATCATCATGAGAAGTGATTTTAATTCTGAATCCTGCTTTTCAGGTGTGAAGGGGTGTTCAGGGCTTGCTATATTGGGAGAACTGGGCACTGATGATGCCAAGAAACTTTGGTTTCTGTTGCTTATGTTCTTGCGCTTGCCTTTCGCCATCTGGGTAACTCTAGTGGTACCTGCCCTCTCTGTGTAAGATTGGAATCTGTATTTCCAGTTATCTTGCTTATTGCAGAGCTCCTCGGAGTCCAGAGGTCTCTGTGGTCTTATGCCCCTAATCTCCCGGGTGGAAGAACTCCTGGGACTCAGGCCACCTCTTGGATCTGGTAATCCTTCTGTTCTGAGTGCAGTGGCTCCTCGGCTGCTCTGAGTGCAGTGGGTTCTCGATGACTCAGGATTCAGTTTCAGCTGCTCTGAGTGCAGTGGCTCCTAGATGACTCAGGATTCAGTTTCTCCACAGGACAGGAGCAGACCAACTCTGTGTCAGCTGCTCTGAGTGCAGTGGCTCCAGCTGCTCTGAGTGCAGTGGGTCCCTGATGACTCAGAATTCAGTTTCAGCTGCTCTGAGTGTAGTGACTTCTCGATGACTCAGGATTCAGTTTCTCCACAGGACAGGAGCAGACCTACTCTGTGTCTGCTCCAGTCCCAGGGACCAGGCAGGGGCCGAAGGGAAGTGGAATTCCGGAGGGGCAGGGTTTGGGTAGCTGCTGTGCCCTAGATGTCCCTGGCTCCCAGATGTATTTCTGGGGCCTAGGGAGTGAGATGGAGTTCTTACCAGCTGCTCTGAGTGCAGTGGCTCCTGGATGACTCAGGATTCAGTTTCTCCACAGGACAGGAGCAGACCGACTCTGTGTCTGCTCCAGTCCAAGGGACCAGGCAGAGGCCGAAGGGTAAAGCATCCTTTCTATATCCTGACCCTACCTATGCCAAATGAGAATCAAGTGAATGCTGCTTGCTGGAATGTTAATTGTTAAATATTCTTAAACAATTTCTCACTAGTTAAAACATAAAAAACAGCAATACAACAGATTCTCCCAACAAAGACACTGGAAAACATGAATCAATGCTGTTTCATTTACTAAAATACTGTAATAACCAAAATGGTGTCCTCGGTTTTTTTGTTTGTTTGTTTGTTGTTCTTTTTTTAACCTGACAAAACTAGCCTTATATATCCGAACAAAACAGAACAAGAAACACAAACAAACAAAAACCTCTGTCTTCATAAGATTGCCTACAACCAAATTTGTTTGACATTTTCTTGATAAATTATTGATGTGAGACAGACTAGGCCACTTCGAGTGACAACACCCATGGGCAGGTAGTCCTGAGTTGCATATAAAAACAGACTGAGAAAGCCATAGACAGCAAGTCAGTAAGCAGTAGTCCACTATGGCTTCTGCTTTAGTTTGTGCCGTCTGGTTCCTACCTTGAGTTCCTCTCCTAATTTAGCTCAGTGATGAAGAATTGTAAAATGAAATAAACATTTTCTTCCTCAAGTTGCTTTTGGTGTTTTTCTCATGGTATTTTATCAGTGCAGTAGAAAGCCCAACTAAGACAAACGGTTTCATAATTTTTCTTTTACATATATATGCAAATGTGCATATCTCTTTGTTTATTTATAATATAAATATTATTATGCAAACATGGATTTTTATACACTTATTCTAACTACTATAATGTATTCCAGGTCAAATTTCTTTCAGTTAAGAAATGACCATAACATTTTAAGACCTATTTTTTTACCTTCAGGCTTAAGGATTATGTCTTTCTATCCTATTGTTGAATTCTGTCACCAAAATAAGTTTTGCCAAAAGTTTAAAATTAAAATAAACAGTGGTTTCTAATAAAAGTACTTGAACCATAAATGCATTGTCTTAGTCACTATGGCTATCCATTGGCTAATTTTCAATGCATTGCTTAAAGATATTAAGAAAATTAAAAATTACAGTTTCCTAGTTTCGTTAAAGTCTCCTATATTAGTCTGGTATGGTGGTAAGAAACACTGTAGAGTGGCTAGCTTAGTCGGCATAAATATGCTCTTTCACAGTTCTATAATCTAAAAGTTCAAAGTCAACACTGAAAAGGTTTACTTTTTTTATATCTCAGTGCTTGCCTTGAAGATGTCCATTTCATAGTTGTATCATTCCATGGCCTCTTTTTTATGAATATTGTTTCCTGTAGTGTCTTCTTTTTTTAATTTGGTGCTGTCCTCTTGGACTAGGGTGGCACACCATGGTCTTCTTTAACTTTTTTTAGCCTCCTCAAAGAACCTGCCTTTGAATATGATCACACTGGAATTTAGTGCTCCAATGCCCTTGGTGAGGACACAATTCACTCCACAGCCATACTTTATAGTATGAATGGTGAGTGACACACTGATGTCCAGGAAAACAATTATAATGTACAAAAAAGATCTGTAAACAGGTCGAGAGAAATCCATAACAAACTTTTAGACACAAATATCTCATTCTATAAGTAAGTAGAAACTAAAGTAAAAGCATTAAATTAAACATGGAGACAGCACTATGACAACAGGAGCTGTGATGCCTCAGATGTTTAGGGAAGGAATTTTCTGCTTATTTTCTGGAATTTCTTTTCTTATTGTGTTTCTATGGTGCCTAAGACTGGCCATTTGGTATAAAAAATATTTACCAAAATTAAAATATAGAAAGAAAATGATTTTCATTAAATTTCAGTAACTCTAAAAAATAATAAATTATACTAGATTAAGAAAAGAATAAAGATTAGACAATAAACACAACTATGATTAATATGAATTCAGTTGAGTTGGTGTTATTAATGAGCATTGCTGACACCAATTAAATAAAGATTTATGTGCTTAATCAAGTCCATGTTTCACATGAGACGTTGTCTTCCTCTCTCAATAGTGCTACCATAAAATGAAACCTGATTCTACTCCTACAATACAGTATATTATACAGTAGTAGGAGATGAAATTTATCTACATAGTGCATTTGATGATATCTAAACATGTATTGCCCTACACATAGCTGTTTCTTAGCTCTTGGGGATGTAGCAGAACTGGACATGTCATTTATAACAAAGATGCTGCAGATGCAGAAAGCTCTACTTAATACCAGCACAAAAAAACACAATTTGTTGTCCTTCATACTCATACACACCAACATATATAGAAAGTGGGAATAGGAAGAATGTATACTGTGTAAATAGGAAAGAGAACTGGAAAGTATCATCTGAGATACATAAGCTGCAAAATTGGTCTGGTAGCAAACTTTCAATAAACTAAAAGTGTTAATCTTGTACAAGATAGCAAATTCAAATTACTCCAAATTCCAATTTCCAGTGTGATAACATTTCATGAAGCTTTTATAGGAACAGAACAAAGGACAGCATAA
Source organism: Grammomys surdaster (assembly GCF_004785775.1). NCBI lineage: Eukaryota > Metazoa > Chordata > Mammalia > Rodentia > Muridae > Grammomys > Grammomys surdaster. The sequence continues at coordinate 8,866,051 of NW_021604634.1, read as the reverse complement.
ATTAAGACATTTTCCAAATACTGTAGTGGTAATGTCAGGTGGAAAAGTTACAGCAAAGCAGAGATGTCTCTGGCATAGACCTCAGAAGTTAACTAATGGCATTCTTAGCCTTTGTGATGGCATTAGATAAGGGGTCTGTTTATATATTACTCAGGTTATGTTAAAGTAACGTGTTCAAAGACCAAATAAACCATTTCTGTATTGTTGTTGTTGTTGTTACTCATGTGCCTCGGGGAATGATGCAATCAACTAACCTCAAAAACAATACATTCAAAATTTAGCTCTCTTATTACAGAGATTCTCAGAGAGAATATTCATTCAGTATTTACAAAAACATGATGCAATAAAGGAAAACAGTTCTGCACAAAGGTTGAAGGAGGTGTTAGGAAGAGTCTGAAAATGGCTCTCTTGCATTTGTCACCTTTTCTAGGATATGTCACTTTGACAGCCTGTTCCTTCATGCCTTGAATTATTTTGCCATTCTATTCATTGAAAAATGCTATGGGCAATATAAATAATTCTCAACCATTGAAATGCAAACCAGTTCAAAGGTGGCCTGTGATTGATTCCTCCCTGGGTATTTGCCAGTGTTCTTTCTGTATTGGCAAGAAGCCATTGGGATTCTTAATGCTTCTGTTAATGAGTCAGATTCACTTTTTAACAAGTATTCTTCTCATATAATTTTCTTTTGTTTTTTTATGTGTGTTTTAGTATTTATATATTTATAATAGCACATGATGTGTGTGCTTGTGGGGGGGCAGTGTATACACATATGTGACAGAGTGAACACCTGTGTGTGGAGGCCGAAGGACTATCAGGTGTCCTTTTTCATCACACTTATCTCTTTGAGATAGGGCTGCTTTCTGAACCTGGATAACAATAGCAGACTAAAAGACCCCCTGATCTTGCTCAAGTGTTCATTCCCAAGCACTGGGTTTACAGGAACTTACCTGGCCACCCAGCGTTTTAAGTAGGTGCTTGGTGTCATACTTGTGCAGCAAGGTCTTTTACCCATTTAACTATTTCCCTTCTTCCTGGCTCCTTTCATACTTTTCTAGATGTCTCCTTATTTTCAATAATTCCATGCATTTGCAGAATAAAATATGATCATATTTACTCTTTTCCTCCTGTAAATCTCTCCATATACCCCTGCATGCCTCTTTCTAATTCATTCTCTCTCTCTCTCTCTCTCTCTCTCTCTCTCTCTCTCTCTCTCTCT
>NW_021604634.1:8857435-8864822 GCF_004785775.1 Grammomys surdaster | reverse complement strand
TCTCTCTCTCTCTCTCTCTCTCTCTCTCTCTCTCTCTCTCTCTCTCTGCCTCCAGACTCCCCTCTCTATTTCTCTCTCCCTCATAAAGTATAAATGTGTTGTCCATATGTGTACATCTGTGGAGCCGTCCACTGGAGCATAGCAAACATATCAGTGGCAGTTTCACTTTTGACACAGCTTTCCTTGAATAGGAACTTATCTGGGTATCATTAGCATATTCTGTTTTCTGTCACTCATATGTAATCCTTGTCATTTTAAAGGGTTGATTAGAGTTTGATATCTCTAAAAAGCCCTAAGAAACATTTTGCTTCTCTTTTAGCTTCAGACAAGCTTGACTGAACCAATGACGTTATCAAAATCCATCTCTCTTCCTCGAAGCGCATACTGGCATCACATTACACGTCAGAACAGCGTTGGAGAAATCTACAGCTTGCAAGGCAAGTAGCTTCACAGTGACAAAGCCTCACTGTCTGTCATTCACTTCCTTCTGTGAGAGAGTCCTACAAATTACTGTTCATTTGCATTGATTTATTTTCTTATATTACCACTTATCAACTTACTCAGGGCACAATTAGAACTCTGAGACTCACTATTACTTTTAAAAGCTATTGTTTTATACATGCATGGTATAAAATTGTTCTAAAAATTATTGTGATGGATAAGGAACAAATTTGGCAGAAGACAATGACTAAAACATTATGCCAAGCACATTGTGAAAAGCTGAAAGCCAATTGCTGAAGTCTGTGTTACCCTGTTTTGCAAAGGACTTCTTTTATCTTTTTTCATTTTTTTCCTATTATTTGTTTATTGGATGTTTTCTTTATTTACATTTCAAATGTTATCTCCTTTCCCTGTTCCCTCCGAAACCCCCTATCCCATCCCCCTTCCCATGCTTCTATGAGGAATGTCCCCTACCCACCCATTCCTGCCTCCCCATCCTCGAATTCCCCTACACTAGGGTATTTAGCCTTCACAGAACCAAGGGCCTCTCCTCCCATTGATGCCCGTCAAGGCCATCGTCTGCTACATATGCAGCTGGAGAAATGGGTCCCTCCATGTGTACTCCTTGGTTGGTGGTTTAGCCCCTGGGAGCTCTAGGGGGTTGTCTGGTTGGTTGATATTACTGTTCTTCCTGTGGGGTTGCAAACTCCTTCAGCTCCTTCAGTCCTTTCTTTTTCACCATTTTTCTTCCTAGTATTAAACATCTCCTCAGGATCTGGTTTCAGGCTTGGTACTAAAATGTTTCACAAGCTTACCCACAGAAGCCTACAGGTGTAGCTAAAGTCCTATCAGGGGCTCACTGAGGAGGGACAATGCAAAAAGGTATGGAGCATTAATGCAATGCCTTTGTGGTTTTCCCAATGACCACCTAACTAACATGGGAATGATTCAATAGGTGAGGGAACTAGCATGGTAGCAGACAACTGATACACAGAATTCCTGTCATAAGCTTTTCTATCCATTCTCTTTGGTTTTAAACAAATACTTTTATCCTTCAAATAGAATATACTCCCTGGAGAAGTAAGAAACACAAGAATAATACTGAAATGCACAGCTGAAAACAGATTCATCCAACAGACATTTATTGAGAACCTTTGGTTTGAATGTAGCAGGCACCCAGTAAATACCTAGTGAATGCATAGCTACTTAAGCCACAAATGGTTAGTTTGGTGATTTTGTATCATTTTATATTTTTCTTTCCATATATAAAATACAATTGCATTTTATACTTTAAACAGCTATTTAAATGCATGGATGACTTGATACTTGTATGTAAGACAGTGTCTTTTAGTGTCACTTATTTGGATGAGAAAATATTTAAGAGTATAAAGACCAATAGTTATGGAAAGCAAACAAAACTGGGAGGTTAAAAAAATCAGAGACAGGGAATCTGTATATAGATTAGTACTCAAAATCTTGTCTTGAATGTTCCAGACCCCTACATGCTCTTGGTCAAAAACAGAAACAGAAACAAAACTAAACAAACAAAACAGACAGACAGAAAAGGACCAGGTGTGATGGACAACAGACACTCAGAGAGCAGAGGGAGAAGGATCGATGCAACTTTGAGGCCAATTTGGTCTTAAAGGAGGTTCTAGATAAGCCAGAACTACAGCATAAGAATGTGTTATTTAAAAGAAAAAGTCCAGAGAGAAAAATGAGTAACTGAGTTTCTTCTGTGTCTACAAACCATGAGTGTCAACCACTGCCCCTTAAAATAGTCCATGATCTTGTTTGTCTGTGTTTCTTGTATTAAGGTCAGAAAACATGGGTTCTTTGGCTTGCTTGTTTTTATTTTTAAGATACTGCAGATTGGTTTCATATTTGTTATTTATTGATTTATTTATGTTTTATTTATTTCATATACCATTTCAATGATGAAGTTTCCGCTCCCTCCTCTCATCCTAGTCTCCCACACACCTCCCGTCTCCCCTCATCCCCATCCACACCTCCTCCATTTTTCTTCACTCCTTCATTTCTCTTCAGAAAAGGTCCAGCATTGCTGGATGTCAACCAGCCATTGCATATCTAGTTGCAGGAAGACTAGTCACCTGCTCTTTAATTAAGGATACAACCCAGTGTGTGAAGAAGCTCCCAAAGGCAGGCAACAGAGTCACAGACAATTCCTGCTCCTACTATTAGGAATCCCACAAGAAGACCAAGCTACACAACTGTAACACATGTGTAGAGGGCCTACATCAGGCTCATGCAGGTTCCCTGGTTGGCAATTCAGTCTTTGTGAGCCAAAAAAAAAAAAGTCAAGAAAATATCTAAGTAAAATAATGTGAGAGATTAACAAAAGTTATGTATTATTGGAATACAATACATAAACACTTCACTTTGTTTATTGATTGGGTTATAATTCAAAAATAACAGTTGTTTTCATGGCCATATAATGGAAACTTTTTTCCAACAGTGGAGTTAATATTTATACTGAAAAGCAACCTAAGAAATAATTTCACATAATTAAATTTACAAAGGTGAATTGAACTATCGCTTCAAAAACAGACAGACATTCTTTGAAGGACAATGTTTATTGTTATCTCTTTCTAGAAACACTGTTATGGGCCCAATCAGAGATTGTGTTACAATGAAAATCCTAAAGCCAATAAAGCTAGCAATGAATATTAGTTATCATGTCAAGTAAGCCACAGGTAAGATCTAGTAAGAAAAATCTGTTTCAGAATTTTCTCATATTTTTATATCTGAGCTATGAAGCTATGGATCAATGTGAACTAAATTCACTGAGCTTTCATTCAGAAGGAAAAGGAGAAAAGTTTTATGTGCTCCAAGCTTAATAGATTTATTCATTAATAAGCAACACATGTACTAGAGCTGAAAAAAATTCATGGCCTGAAAACAAACTAATCTATATTAAACTTACATAAAACTTCGACTGCCTGTCAGCATCTATGCTTTTCACTTAGCTAACTTTTACTCTGTTCATTTCTTTGTCTTTTGCCAGACACCTCTTAAAAGACAAATATGTCAATAATGAGAAGCAGAATTTGACTTTGTGATTGGAGAATAAGTGCTATAGAATAATCTGGTCTCTCCATGCTACTGCCAGAGGGTACTCTGACAGAATGAGATATTATGGAGTCTGGATCAAATGAATGAGAAAAGAAATCATTAGCTTCTAACAAGTCCCCACTGTCCTGAGTAATAGATAGCTATTTACCACCTCCACTCCACATAGCTCATGATAGGTCAGCTTTGCCCACTTGTTTGTATACACGTGAAGACTTCTTTTTATTTTAAGAGGTAAGGCTGCTTAATTTGTATTGCCAGGTAATTTTTTTAATCTATATTTAACCAAATTTCTCTCTGTCAAATGTTCAAGATACACACATACAAAAATGTTTTCTCTAAAACCAAGGGAGCCTAAATTGTTGAAGAAATGAAAACTTGATTTTGAACTTTTGACTCTGAAATTATGTCTAAAAATTACTCTCTTAATAAACTATAAATGTATTTTTAAGTTAGTGGGATATATGGAAGTAAGAAGGGAGAGAGAAAAGAAAATTAGGGAAGATTTGAGGAGAGGCATTAGCCTGCTACTGGTAACTTGGTAGCAGCTCATATAAACAAAAGCTTCTTCTAGATGCAATACTTTTCTATTAAAGTAAAGGTAGAGAGAAGGAGAAAGATGAGTTGGCAGGGAAGGCTGGGAGGGGACATTGTTATTGAGCACACACATTTTCTATTGCTAGTCATTAATTTAGCAAGCACACAAACCATTCTGAAATGCAGTAAATCTGTCCCTTTAACCTGTTAGCTCAATTTTCTTCACTCTTCATCTCTAGTTTTCCACTGAGATTAGGTTTTCTTCATAAACTGTAATGAAAAGGGAGCGGAAATGGTCTCAGATAAAGTGTTAATGAGGGAGTGCCATTCTTAAATTTTTGATATATGTAAGCTCTTATTTTCATACAAAATTATATGGGATAGGTACAGTTTGTATTGTTTCTGAGCAATTAAAACAAATATGATTGAGGCTTCATCTTCTGTAAAGGTGGGAGATGTAGAACTTCTGCTTTCATTAACACCAATTAATATCCAAATGTCATCTCTGAATTGCCTGCCCTCTTCTGCCCTCTGTGTGCCTGTAATTAAGCTACAGACCACCAGTGTCAGCACCAAAGCTTACCTAATTACACCAAAGGCATTTGATGCTCATAGAAAGGGCATCTGTGGCTCCAATTTCTCAGAAGGACAGGACAGAAACACACAATTAGAATTAAAGATAACCTTCAGAAAATGCTAAAGAGAATTCCAGCATAGACTTTGAAGTGAACCAAAGGCATTATTTATTCTTCAGTGATCTATGACCCGCTGTCCTTCTTTAATGCTCATTCAGCTTTAAATTTCAATTCTGTATAATTTTCCCATTGATATTTTTCTACTTAACATTTTGCCATAACATGTTTTCCAGATTACAAAGTAAAAGTGTCTTAAAAACTAATACATAAATTTGCAGCAAAAGTAAAGAACAGTCTATATTGCTTCACTCGTAGGTTCAGATTATATTTTTTTGGAAGGCAGGACATTTAGAAGTAGCTAAATACATCAGTATTCCCCACAGGCACCAGCATGCCCCTGGCAATTGAGTAACAGCTCTTCAAAATATGACTCATCTTCTGGAAGCAACACTTTTTGTCTACTAAACCATATTTATGGAAATTTATTGCGTATTCTTACCTTAACAGAAGTAAGTCAAAAACAAAAGTATCTCTCTGTATGTCACTATTTTGAGATAAATGAATAAGTTGTACCCCAACGTTGACATCACAAAAATGCACAGAATACTTCCACTGTGAAATGCTTCTTATCTGCTGCAGTCATAACTAATCATCATCTCTTCCCTGCTCTCTGGGGCATTAATGTATAACTTATATCAATGTGTTTGTTTAATCCCTGCTTCATCCTTTGAGTTGTCGTCTAGTGACATTATAGATGGTTTCCTTTTTATGCTATGGTGGCAGATCAATTCTGCAAAAAGGCACCATCCATTCCTGAAATTTGAAGTTGAATAGACCTGATTTTAATGGTAACTTTAATGTTAAGATGTGTTACTTTGGGTAATATACTTAACCTTTCTAAGCTTCATTTTGTTTGTCTCTAAAACAAGTATACTAGAAGCTTCCACACATTGAATAAATGGGATTACTTAAGACAAGATGTTCAAAAAATATGAGTGAATGTCAGTGCATTAAAGTTAAATTCATACTAAGAAATTTCTCTTTCTCTGGCAGCAGTTTTGCTACCTGCTAACTGTATTTTTAATATTCCCTTCCAAATAGAATTACAGTTTCCTTTATGCATAAAGAATTTTTCTTCCCCCTAAAGACTTCATAAAATCTTATATTGTGAAAAATATTCTTGCCTTTAAAATTCTAGAATCACTGTTTCGAAGCCTCACTTACCTGAGGATTTTACAGTCAAAAAATAAAATTCAGTCTTAAATCTACTTTGAGTCATTTTTCTTCTCACCATCAAAAGAAGGCACTCCTTTCCAGCCTTACATGGTACAGTGCGGTTGCCAAAGGAATCTAGAAGCTCTTGGAGTTAATGAGCTTCAGCACCTAGGACTTTTCTCTGTCACTGACTAGAGGCTCTCTGCTTATTGCCAACCTCGCCTCATCAGCATCCAGCTAAAAACCTTCAAGTGTTACTAACTACTTTACTCTAGGTGGTAAGGGACCTTTTGGGAAGCACACTTCCTCTGATGGGCACTCACTCAATTTACTGAATCTGACACTGCTGACTCTGTTCTCAGGAGCATCACATTACTGACTAGACTAGAGCTGAACCTCAGGATGAGATGGCAGAATTTTGCTAGAATAGCACGAAACATATGCTGAAAACATATGAAGCAAGTCAGACACTGAGTCACTTTTCAAAAGATAAAAGAGATTAAGTATTTCCAGGTGTTCTGTTTAATTAGTACAGTCCAACAATGACTATAATAAATTATTTTATGATTTTAATTCAAATAAAAAATTTAAAAACAAAATTTGCTCTAAATTTTATTTCTTCTCCCACCAAACTTCCCAGACTGAATTATTTAACTACAATAAATATAAGTAACACATATAGTCATTGTCAATTGAGTTTTATGAAAATTACATATATTGCCTTTGCTTTATTACATAATACATACATTATTACATTTACAAAATTACAATTACATAATAATAGGATATAATACTAGTTCAGGGGAAGGCTAACATGGCAAGGTTAATTATACAGACAGGAGCATGTTGCCCACTGAGAGGCTCTACCCAGCAGCTGACTCAGACAGATACAGACACCCACAGCCAAACAGTGGATGGAACTTGGGGACTCTTAAAGAAGAATAGGAGGAAGGATTGCAGGCCCCCAAAGAGGATAATAACTCCACAGAAAAACCACCAGTCAACTAACCTGTACACTTGGGGTTCTCAGAGTCAGAATCACCAACCAAAGAACATACACAGGCTGAACCTAGGCCTCCTTTCATATGTGTAGCAGATGTGTAAGCTTGACCTTCTTGTGAGTCCTAAACAAGTGGAGTGGGGGTTATCCCAGCAGCAGTTTCCTGTATGTGGGATATGTTCTAGCTAGGCTGCCTTGTCTGCTCCCAGTGGCAGAGAAGCTCCTAGCCTCACATAGACTTAAAGTGAAGTAGGGAGTGAGGGGGTGAAAGTGAATACCAGGGGTTCCCATCTCCTTAGAGGTGAAGGAGATGGGGGATGGGGGAAGGTTTGTGGGAGAGTGGGAGAGGGTAACCACAGGGAGAGGAACAGTGAGCAGGATGTAAAGTGAGTAAGTAAAAAATAAGAAAAATAATTAAATTAAATTAAATTAAATTAAATTAAATTAAATTAAATTAAATTAAATTAAA
>NW_021604634.1:8777776-8857425 GCF_004785775.1 Grammomys surdaster | reverse complement strand
AATTAAATTAAATTAAATTAAATTAAATTAAATTAAATTAAATTAAAAGGAAAGGCTTTTCCCTGCCTCAAATACTTGGGCACAGGGGAAAAGTTCCTGATTAGAACACCAGTAGTTTATGTTTTAAGATCAAGAAATGACAAATGAGACCTCATAAAATTGTAAAGCTTCTGTAAAGCAAAGGATACTGTCATTAGGACAAAACAGCAACCAACAGATTGGGAAAAGATCTTTACCAATCCCACATCCAATAGAGTGCTTATGTCCAATATATACAAAGAACTCAAGAAATTAGACTTCAGACAACTAAATGACTCTATTAAAAATGGGGTACAGAGCTAAACAAAGAGTTCTCAACTGAAGAAACTCAAATGGCCAAGAAGCACCTAAAGAAATGTTCAAAATCCTTAGTCATCCAAGAAATGTAAATCAAAACAACGCTGAGATTCCACCTTACATGAGTCAGAATGGCTAAGATCAAAAACTCAGGTGATAGTAGATGCTGGCAAGGGTGTGGAGAAAGAGAAACACTCCTCCATTGTTGGTGGGATTGCAACCTGGTAGAACTATTCTGGAAATCAGTCTGGCGGTTGCTCAGAAAATTGGACATAGCATTATGTGAGGACCCAGCTATACCACTCCTGGCCATATACCTAAAAGATGCTCCAACATATAACAAGGACACGTTCCACTATGTTCATAGCAGCCTTTTTTATAATAGCCAGAAGCTGGAAAGAACCCAATGTCCTTCAACAGAGGAATGGATACAGAAAATGTGGTACATTTACACAATGGAGTGTTACTCAGCTATTAAAAACAATGAATTCATGAAATTCTTAAACAAATGGATGGAACTAGAAAATATCATCATGAGTGAGGTAACCCAATCACAAAAGAACACACATGATATGCACTGACTAATAAATGGATATTAGCCCAAAAGCTTGCAATACCCAAGATACAACTTACAGATCACATGAAGCTCATGAAGAAGGAAGACCAAAGTGTAGGTGCTTCAGTACTTCTTAGAAGGAGTAACAAAATACACATGAGAGCAAACATGGAGACAAAGGATGGGAAAGAAACTGAAGGAAGGGCCATCCAGAGACTGCTCCACCTGAGTATTCATCCTGTGTGTAGTCACCAAAAGCAGACATTGATATGGATGCCAGGAAGTACATGCTGACAGGAGCCTGATATATCTGTCTCCTTAGAAGTCTGTCAGAGCCTGACATATATAGAGGCAGATGCTCACAGCTAACCATTGAACTGTTCAAGGAGTTCCCAATGGAGGAGTTAGAGAGAAGACTGAAGGAGCTGAAGGAGTTTGCATCCCCATGGGAAGAGCAACAATACCAACCAACCAGAGCTCCAAGGGTCTAAACCACCAGCCTGGGAGTAAATAGGAAGGGACCCATGGCTCCAGCTGTATATGTAGGAGAGGATGGCCTTGTGAGGCACAAGTTGGAGAGGAGGTCCTTGGTCCAGTGAACGGTGAATGACCCAGTGGGGGAATTCGTGGACGAGGAGGTAGGAGTGGGTGAGTGAGTGGGTGGGTGGGTGAGTGGGTGGGTGGGTGGGTGGGTGCACATCCTCATAGAAGCAAGAGGAGGGAGGCTGGGATAAGGGATTTCTGCATCGGGGAAAATGTGGAAAGGGGATAACATCTGAAATGTAACTAAATTATCCAATAAAAATTAAATTAAAAAAGAGAGTTTTGTAACTACCTCAATAAAAGTTTTATATGGCCAAAAGAAAAAATTAAAAAGATTTCAGCTTTCTTTGTCATGTGTATATACTTTGTTCTCATTTATTGATCACTTTGCACTGTGTCATGATATTTAATCTTCCTATCAGTTCTCTGACAATGGTACAATTAGTGTCTCCATTTTACAAGTAAGAAAGCAGATGGACAAAATTTCAAAAGCACTCCTTCAGGACAAAGATTTGTATTGTCTAATGAATGGTCTTGATTTTCTAGCTTGTTTGTGGCTCTGTGACTAACCCCAGGGTTGACAGAACTAAAGACAGGACAGTATAAACATTTATAGTCACCATCCTTCTGCATGGGTACATTCTTTCTGAACCATAATCAAGGTTTACAAGAATTATTTCTCTGACGAGCAGGCAACAACTCTTCTCAAATGAGCTTTAAATGAGACTACCCAGATGGAAGCCATCTAAGCAATTTGTGGAAAGTCCTTATTGTTTAAAGATAAGTTCTGTATTGTTTGGGCGTCGCTCTTTTTGTGAAACACTTTAAAGCACATTGTATATGTAAAGTAATTGGTATGACCCTTGAGGGTTGCAATTACTTTTCATTATTACCTTTCAGGCTTTTAACTAAGCTTGACAGCAAGTTCAAATGTGTTCCTCCCTCTCTCTAACTTCTTTTGATGTGTCTTATTTTGAGGATTTCAAAATCATTCTCCAGTCTCCACTCCTTTTTATTCTATACACTTTTCATCCTGCTGCATATTTTCTTCCTTGTTTTAAGCACTAATTCTGACAAGAAGGGTCTCCTCATTGTAGTCTTTCTTGCCTTTTCAAGTGGCTTCTCTAGCAAAGGTACAAATGCTCTCAAAGTGTAATGCCTTTACATAAATATTTTTGTGCTGTCTGTTGAAAGATGGTTATTCTAGTCTGCAATAGATCTTTCAAAATCTGACAAAATAGCAAAGAATCAATATACAAAATTTAACTGAATATACTCCCACATCTGCAGGCAGAAATGACTATGATTAAATTCAATTTCTGGAGCCTTAGGGCCTGAACAACTACTGTATCACTGTGTTATCTGACTTTCTATTGGTAAAGGGCCATTTTTCGTCTAGCTGGACTACAGCCTGTAAGCCACTTTAATAAATAGTGTTTATATACATATATACCTACATATATTAATGTATATGTATATACGCATATACATGCACACACATACACACACATATATACATATACATACAAACATATACATGCCTGTTCCTCAAGATAACCCTAATACAGTGACCCTATCTTTCAGAATCTTCTTTTCTATTGGTTTTTCTTATTACACTGATAAACTTTTCTCATAATTCTTATGTCTTTTAACCTTAAGAATATGTTGATTCTTCTTCTTATAGCCAAATTATTGTTATTGCACCACTCTAAAAGTTGTGCAGAAAAATAGATAACTGATTGGCATTATAAAGCTCAAGTAAAAACAAAATTAGAGACTACTATATTTTAAACATGAGTGGAAAAGTACATCTATAAGATATCCAATCATCTGTTTGTTCTTGCTAGTCATAAAATGGTAAAATGGGAACATGGCAATCAAAAACCAAAAGTGTAAACAATTATACAAAAATATAAATGTATTTTTTTCATTAATTGATTTACTTTATATTCTGATCACAGCTTCCCCTCCCTCCTCTCTCCCGATTCTTTCTTCTCCGTTTTCTATACCCTCAGAGAAGGGGAGGCCTCCCATAGATATCAACCCTCCTTGGCCTATCAAGTTGCAGCAGGATTAGGTGCATCAAGGTACTAAACAAGCCAGCCCAGTTAGAGGATTGGTAACCAAAGGCAGGCAATAGAGTCAGAGATAGTTTCTAATTCTGTTGTTAGGGGTCCCACATGAAGATCAAGCTGCACATCTGTTATATATGTGTAGGAGGCCTCTGTCTGTTCATCCTATGCATGCACTTTGGTTGGTGGTTTAGTCTTTGTGAACCTCTATGTGCACTAGTTAGTTGATTCTGTACATTGTAGTTTCCTTGATCCCTCTGTCTTCATTCTTTCTTCCTCCTCTTCCACGTGATTTCCCTAGCTCTACCTAATGTTTGACTGTGGGTCTCTGATTCTGTTTCCATCAGCTGCTGGGTGAAGCCTCTCAGATGTCAATTATTTTAGGCTCCTGTCTGCAAGTATAGGAGAATATCGTTAAAAGTGTCAGATATGGGCTGTCTCTCATGTCACAGGTCCCAAGTTAGGTCAGTCATTGGTTAGATGTTCCCTCAATTTGTACTCCAACTTAATCCTCGTATGTCTTGTAAGCAGTACAAATTGTGGATGTAAGGTTTTGTGGCTAATTTGAAGTCTTCCTTTTGAAGTCTTGCTTGGTTATAGCAGGTGGTCATTTCAGGTTCCATATCTATTGCTAGGAGTCTTAGCTAGGATCATCCTTATAAATTCCTGGAAGTTTCTGTTGTTCTAGGTATCTAGCCCAACCAAGAGATGTCCTGCTCCACCCTTGATTCTAGTACTCTCTTCCAGGTCTATGATCATTAGTCAAAAATGTAAAGGTGAACACACACAAAAAAATTGAACTAAAAGATAAGGAGACCATGACACAAAACCTAAGGAATGTGGTTAAGCTAGTAGTTGGAGGAACTTTTATAGCCACAAATATGTATATTTATAAGAGAATAAAGATGAAAAATAATTACCTGAGAATTAATCTACATTTAAATGAGGATAGTAGAAAAGGAAAAAAGTATATTGTCACTCTCCCACACACAGCTTTATTGTGTTTATCTCAAGAAGGTTAGGTTAGTCTAATAATAATGTGTTAGATAAGGACTTCTTATCAAGAACTTGAAGCTGAGTGTTACCAAATGATCTCAACAAATACAAACAAATGTTTTATACAAAACAGTACTCACTTGTTTTAAAGTGTGTGTAGGATTGAAAAGATGATACAGTGGTTGAAAACACTAGCTGCTCTTGGAGATTCATGCAGGGCAAGCATTCATACACATTATTTTAAAAGCATACTGTGCACAACAGTTCTCAGAGATGAGCTCTCACCTCTGAAATTTAGCATTCATAAGGAATCTGTGCTGAACACAACTGCCTAAGATGTGTGAACATGCAATTCATCCCTTCTATAATAGAATAGAACTGAGGATTGTAAAATAAGAATGCCAGAAAACAAAATAATTCGTAATGGATTTTGTCAACAACAACAAAATCTAACTGGTCCATAACGTGTAACATCTCCCACAGAGGAAACTCTGGAGATATCATGGAAGGAGGAAGGAGACTGTATAACGCATGATCATGACTACAGTGTAGGTGATAGAGTGTCTAGAGGATCAGTCCAGATGGGAGTAGAGCATCATACAGTTCACATGCTTTGTTCCAATTCTATGAAATTATACAAGAGGGAACAATAGCCACACATATTTTTCAAGTATCAATATTTGAAGAGAGGATTAGCCAGAAGAAAATGATCAAACCCACGACTCTGAAGAAAGACACTCCTGTAAAATCTACATAAGCCACACATCCGTTTCCTTCACTCCTATTTATATTGTATTGGATCTTTAGAAAGAGGAGATGAAAATAAAATTAATGTCTTTGAACCATAGACATTACAGCACTTTGTGTTAATTTATTTTTTTAGATAATTTTTCTTAACACTAATAAATCACAGAAGGTAAGTAAATTAACAAGTATTTGATTTTAATCAATTATTCTTAAGATTTCATATTTGCAGAAGTGTAATTTTCAGTGAGATATATGGACTTGAGTTAGGATATTCTTGGTAAGCCTAATTTCTTGAAAAAGTCATCCATAAAGTAGTTAGCATAGTAGAATATTTTATCTGTGTTATTTACTTAGTAACATTCTTGACATCACCAAACTCTCGTGTGTCCCTATTTCTAAACTGGCAACCCTCTCAGGTTCTTTTAACCCCAAATTAACTTATCTATTTAATAAGCATTAAATGCCACACAAATTCCAAGTTTATGATAGGCTCTGCATAATAAAGACAAGTACGATACATCATGTGTCCTAGAATTGCTTCCAGTTGTCTCCATTTAGTCGTTCCTGTACTGATCACCAGTCATGGTGTAGCTCAGTAGAAGCCTCTCAGTCTTCATGTCTCTTGGCTATCATCCTCTAATGCATCATCATGCAGATTACAACTCATCTTCTTCTCTTGGTTTGAAATGTAAGGATCAATTATAATCCCATCATTCCTCATATAAATAAAAAACTCTAGACACATACCTTTAGCAAATTATAACAAGGAAAAGCCTTCAACATCCTTGCCATAACCTGAAAACATGCCAAAATGAAGTAACTAAATTCAAACAAGGTAAGAACTTACTTTCTTATAAAAATCAGATCATTAAGAGTGCTAAGTCTGGCCTAGTCATAAATGACCATAATATCAGCTGAGGCAGGTGAATTTGAATAAAAGGATAACAAGCTTACTGTACTACACAGTGAATTCAATGGAAACTAGCCTGAGCAACTTAGTAATAATTTTATTTTAATATGAAAGATAACAAAATGAGTATAGGAATACAAGGAAATAAAAGAACTTTTGCCTGACCTAAGTTCAATCCCTAGTGCTACAAGCACAAGGAATTTTTCCTAGTAACATTTGTTCTCTGTTTTATTGGTAGACACCAAAGCCTGAAACAAAGATCTCCATTTTGACCATTGAATATAGGTTCCCTGAAATGTGCCGTAACACTATTACCAAAAGCATTTAGTAAGTCTCATGGTAGATGAAGGAAGATGGACCAAGGAGTCTCTGAGGTCCTGGCAACAGGAACAGAGTGTATCACAGTATGGAAGAACTATGTATTGGCAGTTTGTAGACAGTTTCTATGATATAACTGATGCACTCACTAAATCAGTCATTCACCATTGTACAAAGTCCTTGATACATATATGCAGTTAATATTTAACATGATTAAGAGAAAGGGAACATTTAGCTGAGAGTTGTGGAGTTGTAAATCACACATTCAGTTAACCCACTGCTATGGGCCTATGGCTAGGTAGCACTGTACGACTGAAATATATGGCAGAAAAGTCATTATTGACCTTGGGACCACAATACATAACAGAGAAACTTACAAAGAATTTAAATTCCAACTTTCTCACTCAAAAGCATGAATCAAATGAGCTAAAGAGTTCTCCTTATGGCCAAACTCTAAAATTTCTGCCACTTCCCAAGACTTAACATGTGGGACTTTGGGGTAGTTAAGACCCATGATAATGCATATTATTTTTTGGAATCACATGTTCCTAGCTAAAGTTATCTTCATTGATAAGTAAAACAACAACAACAACAACAACAACAACAACAACAACAACAACCCTGTTCAACATGCTTTGCAACAGTTGACCAAAGACAGTTGAATAACAGAACTGACCAAATCCTCCACCTAGTAATTGAGGCCCCATGGACAACCCACCTTTCACAGTTGCTCCACATGTCACAAAAATCTAGTCCACTTCCTATCACAAAAGACAAACCAGTTTGACAAGGTTAGTCATAGGTCCAATTCAAACATCTTCATGTCTTCTCCTTTCCCAAACTTCTGTAGTATCAGTTATAATGAAGGCTGGCCAGCACTCTAAAAAAAACTAAATTTTGCAGACTGTATTTAACATGGTTTCTGCTTGTAGTCAGAGAAAAGAAAGTAACAATGAAAATATAAATAAACCAAAAATTTGTCTCCATGGATGTAGAAAATTATGAAAATGATATACTTTATAAGAATGGATCAAAGGAGTTATTACATCCATGACTATGTAGACAATAGAAAAGACATAAAGTGGGCTTAAGTATCCATCACAGCTGAGAATAACGAATCATACACATAAAAGTGTTTTATGAGCACTCTGTAGTTCAGAAAATTGTAGGTAAAAATAACCAGAAGTTCCTGGAAATACTAACTGTTGATTAAATAACTAAGAAATAAATTTCAAAAATAAAAAAATAAATGTGCCTTGATGTGTTTGACATAGAAGTTGAGCATGTAGGCATCCCTAAAATAAAGAATAAACTCTGTCTCTCTGTAAAAAAAATATTTAAACAAACAAACAAAAAGAAACCTAATTTCCAGCTCAGATCCTGAAGAAACAGATGAGAGGGCAAGATGTGTTGATGTATTGAGGTATGCAACAGTTAGCCAAGCAATGGTCACATATCTATATCTTTCAATAATATCTCTTAGATATGACAAGGAAATTTCATATGACGTTTCAATATACAACCTGTATAGTGACACCAGTTGACACACAAATGTGTTTGGAGGAAAATTCACAATGTCTTATCCCTCAATGGAAAGCTACAGAGAATTAATGGATACCGTAAAAAGAGAATAATTTTTACCACTGATAAGCTCCATAATAGGTTATCTAATCTCAATGCATGATTTTATGATGTTTTCTGTATTTCCTGTTTCTTTCAGGAGATATATTTCCCCCAGTGGATATTTTTTCTTGAACTCAAAATCTCCTTTGGCCTCCCATATGGTGAGATTAGAGTATACAGTATCATTAAGTATACTTAATTCACTAAGCCTGTCAATAAAGAGTACTATTTTGATCAAAATTTATTATTTCTGTACTTGAAAATTCTTTGTTTTTTATTATTTTTGAAAACTTCTAGAAACTACTTTCAAATATTACTTTTGCTCTTCCTTTTGTTCCCACAAAATTCTTGTACATCGAATTATATACTATAATTTCTCATTCTATCCTTCATATCTCTTTTATATATTGTGAGTCATTTCCTCATATTATCATATTCCAGGTCCAATTTACTATTTGTCTCATTAACTTAAAATATTGTTGTTTAATACTATATAGTGTGTGCGATTTTTAGTGTTTCATGAATTTGGAGAAGCTTGGAAAGGTTTAGAGAAGGGTGTAAATGATCCAAATACACTACTCAAATAAAAAATTATTTTGAAAATTAAAAATTAAATTAAAAACATTCTCAATTGTCAGTGTAAATAACACATTAAAAAAAATACACCCTAAAGGATTCTGGCTTAACAAATGGCAACGTAGCATAGTGCTACAACTGCTGTTAAGTTTGAAAAGTTAATTGTTTAGAACTGTTTCACTTTTTAGCCCAGGCTAGCCTCACACTCACAGTGATCCTTCTGTTTCAGTCTTGCATGTGCTGGGATTACAGCAATAGCTATCACACCTAGCTGTTTGTTCCTTTAGAGACTGTCAGGATTTAACCTCGCTTTTCCAGAGAATGAAAAGAAGGAAAGAAAGTGACAAAAGATAGAATTTAAAGGCTCTTGTTTGCTCTAGTTGGATCTTTAACAGAAATCATGCATCATTTATAGTTTGGAATACAACTGAGAATACAGGGAAGCTAACCATTAGATGCTTGCTGAATGTAAAAGCATCCCTACACATTCTTCTTGAGCAATATTGATGGTGACTACTCTGTTCTGACCAACATCTGCAGTGTTTTCAATGACTCCAATATCCTGGCTTTGACTGTCTCAAATGACCTTTCCCATTTTTACCCTCTCTTTTCTCCATTGACTGCACTAATGTCATCATCCCTCTACTTGTGATTGATAAGTTTAGTGAAGTGTCTTTTATATCTTAATTCCAGCCTCTACCCATGGACACCAGATTTTCAGAATAGAAAGACCTTCTTTTCTCTTCTTTGCCCATCCAGCCCAGTGTCTTATACTGATTCATGGCAGTGACATGTGCCACTATGGCACAGTTAAGACCATAATTTTAGCATTTTTCTTTGGCTTTATTCTTGAGAAATTCTACCAGTGATCACATAATTCCTACAAAGCCATTTACATTAGACAAATGTTGTACTGTCTTGTGAATAAATAAATAACATATTCTTCATACTTTTATAAAAAAAAAACCTTAGTGAAAGCATCCTGCTTATCTTATTTGTGGTATATGATAAGAAAAAGAAATATCTGTGTTCTAAATTATGAAAAACTTCTCTGGTTCTATAAATACTAGAACAAGAAAATATAAATCTTCTTTCAGATTTGCAGTAAACAAACAATACAGGAATTAGGAGGCATGTGTTAGTACTTTAAGTTTTGGTGAGCACAATCTCTGTACATGTGTAATATTTATGAAAGTGCATTGTAATTAAACATTGACAATCTATTAATAAGAAGGTTAAAATGAAATTGTTTTCCCAGTATCTCTCAGAACTAATAAAAATGTATAGAATGTCAGACATTTTCTCTACAAGTTTTTTAATGTTTATAAAAAGTACAGTTTAGCCTAACCACACTATACATACTGTTCCTAACTTCACTCATAGGATTTAATGTATTTCCATGTCAGTCCAGGAAGACTCAAATAATTTTTCTTGGTTTTTGTTATATTCAGATCACAGTTTTTCCTTCTTCCAACCCTTCACAGATCCTTCCTCCAACTTTTCACTCTTTGTTTTTCTCTCCCTTTTGAAAACAAAGTATATATTTTCATTATTTGATACTGTAAAGTTATAAAACTAAGCTAGTAAATTAAATTAAGATGTTAAATTATACTTATTAACAAAATGGAGAGGGGTTTCATTAAGGAATATAGAAGCATTTTGTTGTAGTTTTGGCTCCATGAAAATCAATCAGTTAATTCTTGATATTTATGGAGTGGAATTAGCCAGGGGGAAATTAAAAAAAAATCAGAAAGAACAGCATAATGGTTCTGTTGTGACTTATGGTTTTAGAAGTTTCTGTGAGAAGGGAATACCAAGAAGTTAGAGAAAATTTAGAAAGAGGAAGGTAGTTAGTTTCTCTTCTGCTGAGAGTGATGAGAATGTTATAAAAATCTGAAGCTACATGGAAAACTCAAGTTATCTATGATTTTCTTAAGTTTCATGTATCTTACTGAATAAACTCCTAGAAAGTTAGCAGTAGGGAAATTAAATATCAAGACAATTCATTAAGTCACTAGCAAAGATAATTTGTTTTGTCAATAAATCAAAATAGGTCACAAGTGATTTAAAATACCCTCCCAGTGTCTGCACCTGAGAGGACCCACACTCTTTCTCCTCCTGTGAGATCTCTGTTGCACATTTCAGAAGTTACTATAAATCTTGTTGCCTATGAACTTCGGAATGTGTCAATAAATAGATTCTCGTTTCTAGCATCAGAAATCCTGATGCCCTGAGGTGGCATATTTCTTGACCAAAAGAACTGATCCCGGAATATACTTTTAACTCAGACAATAAAGTAAGACACATCTCAAACCCATCACATATCAAGAAAGTAGAAAATGTTATCTCTGTTCCCAAATGTCTTTAAAGTATAAGGAAGCTGGCAGCACAGGTGTGATATTCAATAAAATAACCACTGCCCGTTTGGCTACTGAGCAGTTAAACACTGACTCGTTGGGACTAAAATGTATTTGTAAGATACCACATTTGAAGATTTGAAGATTTAAAAAGAAAACAATACCGATATATCTCATTAGTAATTTTATATTAATCACATGTTGAACTGATATTTTTAATGGACTGGGTCAAAATCTGTCACCAAGGCTGGAGAGATGGCTTAATAATTAAGAACACTTGTTGCTAATGCACAGAGCCAAGATTCAGTTTGCAGCACCCATGCTGGGTATTTTACAACCACCAGGAACTCCAACGACAGGGACTCCAACATCTTTTTGTGACTATCACACACACACACACACACACACACACACACACACACACACTTGCACATTTAATATCTGATCATGAAATCAATACCATCTCTTTAGCATTGTTATTGATTTTTATTGAGGCAAAGGTAGACAACCTATGGTATGTATGTCTCAAATACTTTGCTTTGGTCATCAATCTTGTCCTTTCAAGTCAAATGCTAATTATGTTTTCAGCCAATAAATTCTGAAGCTGACCTAAACTCTGTATCTTGCAGCACATTTGTGAGTTTTTTCTTTTAAATATTCTAAGTATTTAGTTATTTACAAAAAAGTCCAAACTACTACTATGATTTTGTATTTCTGTACTTAATTTATTTTAGATGCAATTGAAGAACATGAAGCCTGTCAGTTTCCAAAACATTATATTCTTCAGTTAATATTACTCATATTTTCTGAGACAATACAAATTTCATTATTTAAATATTTTTATTTAAAATAGATATTTAAACTAGACATGGTAGTGTATATCTAAGCCATAGTCTATTGAGAAGAAAGGCAAGAGGATTAGGAATAAGCTTGGCTCCATAATTAGATAAAGGTTACCTGAGCTGTGTGA
Source organism: Grammomys surdaster (assembly GCF_004785775.1). NCBI lineage: Eukaryota > Metazoa > Chordata > Mammalia > Rodentia > Muridae > Grammomys > Grammomys surdaster. The sequence goes on along the minus strand of NW_021604634.1, from coordinate 8,845,421 downwards.
CAGCCATCTCAAAAATACACACACACATACATACAAAATATTCAAAGGGTTATTAATCTATTTCTATCATTTCATTAATCTCATTAATATGACAGAACATCACAAGTAAACTTTTATACAAATTGACAAAATATTTAGAAATGGTAAAATAGTGATAATATTATGATCCTTAGGCATGAACTACAGATGCCTCTAGCATTGAATTGTAAGTGTTTTCTTAGATAAAAAGAAAAAATCTATTTTGGAATTTTTTTAACTATGCAAACATATTGTCATGACATTTCTATATTAAGAGCATACTCTTTTAGTTTACTATTAAATATCATAGTACATTTGTGCATACAAAATTATGATTATTCTTAAAATATGATTGACTGATATGACTATGAATCACCATGCTGTGGTTGGCTGTACTTATTCCAGTGAAATTTTTATTGATGAATTTATTTGAATGTATGAGATTTACCTGGATGCATCAAATATGACAACAATTTTTTCATAGAAAAAGATTTATTTCAACAAAATAGAATATTTTGGGTTTTTAAAAAAGGTTTTTAAATAGTGTCTTAGTATCAAGAGCAGATTCACTAGATTTTTCATTTTTATGGTCATAGATTTTTTTTTACCTTAAATTATGCAGGTAAAAGTGACTTTATCATTTCTTTTGTATAATTATGAAACCCAAAGCCAGACTGTTTTATCATCCATGGTGACACTGAAAATAATTCAAAACCAGATTCTATAAACATAAAGACAAATATTTAAAATGAAAAGCATAATTTCATCTTATCCACTATAATTAAAGTCCGTTCAGTGTCTTTTTGAAAAAATGGAAAATGATAGGTTTGCTGGTTTGCCTTCCATTATCAAAGGCATATGATGTATATAATTCTTCAAGCACTATCATTTCCCAGAACTTGCTATGTATAAAAACAACCCAAAATCAGTAAAACTCTGTTGACATACTACGGAGCACAAGATTACCTGTGTGGAGTCACAAAACCAAAAGGTTATTCAGGTGATGTCTCATTAGACAATTCATTCATCAAGACTAGAATTTACTTCTAAAATGTAACTCTTTAATTATGCATAATATCACAATAAACACACTTATGTGCAATGTGCATTAAAATTCAATTGATTCTGTTTTCCAGGTAATTTATGATTATTTCTTCAGACTACTTGATTATGGTGGTCTCTGTTCAATTTTAATAAATACGTCAATGATTCTTATTCTGCAGCAAAAGCCAATGTAATTTAACAAAGAAAGGGATAGTCAAGTAAAATATAATGACATTATTCAACACAGTCAAAGATAGACAAATGTCCTCCCTAAATTGTACCCAGCATTTTATTGTACATTTAAATATATTTACCAACAACTTACACAGTAACTTATAGAATTTGTTTCTGCTCAATTACCTAATTTAAAATTTGATCATGTGCTGTGCTGCCATGCTACATCTTAGTCAGGGAATTAGAACACAGTTGTTAAGTACAACTACAGAGAGCACATCATTAAAATATTTGGTGTCTTTTTATAGAGGTATTAGGTCCTGGCTGAAGTCCTCGTAATTGGACATACTTAATATAAACATAATCTAAAGTATCTTCAGTAAAATATAATGGGACACTAACATTTCATTAGCTCTAAAATTCTCCCTTACAAATTAGAGGAAAAGATAATAAGTTGAATTATCTGTCTCTTTTAATGTTTTTAATGGTCTTCTATCTACCATGGTTATAAAACCATTTTTATTCAAAAATAACGTATGTTGCCAATTGAAACTTTAAGTATGAATACTAAAAAATAAAATGGTTTTAATTCTTTGAAGTATGTTTTTAAATGAAGAATTAAATCTTTAAAAAAATGCACCAAAGCTGCATGAGTATGTATATGCAATATGAATACACAGGAATAGTTGGTACATATAATAATTTCATCATTCATCATGCTATTCCTGAATTGTTTATTAGAGAATATTTAAACCAATTCATACTATATTCTATAACTTCATAAAAAACTGTTTCATTGTTATACTCTCTCATATATATATATATATATATATATGAATTATATATATTATTTTTTCCAGCAACTTTACTGTTTTTGTGTAATTGGAATAAGTGAAGCATTAAGAAAATATTTCACACTTCCTTGTATATTTTTGGCATGCTAAAATTAGCAAGAAAGAGAACACGTGATACAATAAAAAGGAGGGTAGTCAATAATGTGTTTTGTTATATTAGAGGGACAGAAAGAAAGGAGATAAAAGCTTTCTAGTAGTGCTTTTGGAGTCACATTAAATGTTCATATGAGGTCAGTTGAAATGATCTAATGCATGCATGGGCCACATGTTTATATCTAGGGAACTATTTCCCACAAAAAAGCATTTTTGCTAAGAGAATAATTGATTCTAAATTTTAATGAAAAAAGTTAGGTAAACCTGGAATACTTTATGAATTATAGAAACTAAAGTATTTAGATAAGTACTGAGGACATTGCCAAATTGGTTAATAGCCACCCTGGAAAGGAAATGATCTTGGTAATAGTGTCTATTTAAACATTGCAGGAAGTAATAATTATTGTAGCTAGTACAAAGGTGAGGGAATCTGTAATATTTCACTTCCTGAATCACTACAAAAGTTTGAAAAGGAAAGCACTAAAAATATGCATACTTTCTATAACAAAATATACTGCATTCATCTATTTTGATTTTCTACCAAAAAAATTGATATATTGAGCAAATCAAGCCAACTCAAATAAGTTTGTAGCAGAATTTTAGCCAACCATGGTGGGTGAGGACAAATATAAACAAAGTAAAAATAAGGAAACAATGCTTTCAGTTTGGAGAGAAGGAAAGTAATAATATAAATCAGGAATTAATATAAGCATAGAGAAACAGACTGCTTCTACATGAAAATTAAGTTTAAGAACAGATGTATAAGGAAAAAGAATATAAGGACCTTGTCAACCTTCCTCTGACTGGAGTTTCGTTATTGGTGGATATGGTAGGGCCTATATTGGCAACATGTCTGAACTAATGGCCAAAGTTGTACCAAATGTCATGCAGGTGATACTGGCCACACATTGCCATGTAAGACACACTGATATTTTGGGAAGTAACCAAGGCAAAACTCCTGAGTAATGGAAGTGGAAAGGTTTAACCATTGTCTGCATATAAAGTACAGTTTCCAGACATGTTGGACAATGATTTCCAAACTTTTAAGAAGATACATATTTTTCTCTCATCTTTTGGAGATGTGGAAGAGTAACTAGTAAAAACTGTTCTTCTGTTATTGTGAGGGTGATGTACTTGCTGTTTTTCTGTTGTGATAAAATACCATGACCAGAAAAAAACTTGAATAAGAGTTTAGCATTTTCTTTGACTATTTATGTCTATTGTCTTGCTTGTTCCTTGACTAATTGCATCTATTGTATTGCTAGACCTTCAACCTAGAACTGACCATAATACATGCATGTAATTAAAATGATATACAAGCATAAAAGAGGAGGGGGTATAGGATAGAGAGCTCTAGGGAGGGAAAATGGGGAAAGGAGATGACATCTGTACTGTAAATAAATAAAATATCCAATAAAAATTTAAAAAATAAAGAAAAATCCAATTAAAAAAGACTTTATTTTCACTTATGGCTCCATTTAACACCTGTTTTTTAAAAAAATGGCAGCAGGTGGCAGGAGAAGGAAGCTGAAAGATGTTTTTGTACACAGGCATGAAACAGAGAAAGCAAGGAGGGGTGGGATTCAGCTATGAACTGTCAAAAACTATTCCCAGCAATATACTTTCTCCAGCAAGGCTGCACCTCCTAAAGGTTCCATTACCTCCCTAACACCACCAACAATTGTGGTCCAAGTATTCAACAAAATGAACTCATGTAGGCCATTTTTATTTTTAAAAACCACATATGGACATTGCATAAAATAAATCAAAATTATCTCTTATTTGAGAATATTGTTTCTTGGTCTGGTATTGAAACAAAATAAAATATAGCCTCCAAACTTTGAACATACTCATCAACAAATCAAATAGGGAAACAAGTGGTATTCAATAGTCATTCAATTCTTATAAAAATACAATGCATAAAATAAAATCTTAAAACTAATAAAGAAATCTGCAGTATAGCTCTATGAATTTTCATTAACAACATCCAAATTGAAATCAAATCTGAAGCGTGTTGACTCCAGTTCTCTTCCAATGAATGCTCTTCTCTGTGACAGTAACCTAGATCACAACTTTCACTTAGCATTTCTTGATTTTTAAATAAGTATAAACGACAACATGAGAATATAAATCATATTACTTGATATTTTTGATCAATAAAGGTATTAATTATGTGTTTCACTATAGCAGCTACTGGCTGGTTTTAACTCCTACATAGTATTGTACTGTACTTATGAATATATGACATTAATTATGCATCATATATTAAGAACTGAAATTTAAGGTATGTAGAATTGTTGTCTTTTACAAACAGTTCTTCTTGGGAATGTTCACTGTATATCTCAGGATTAAAATACCTTAGTTATCAAGTATTTATGTTCTCAGCCTAAAATTGTACAGCTAAGCTTCCTCCAATGTTCATATCCATTTTATTCCATCAAGAAGAATATGGGCCTTCATTGGATTCATATCTTTCCCAATAGTTGTTATTGTCTCTCTGTTAATTTTAGTCATTTTAAAGAGTCTGGGTGGTAGTTTGTAATTCTAATAAAAATATAGTGGTCAAAATGGAGGCGTATGTTTCTAAACTTGAGGCCTTTCTAAAATCAGAGTAACTCCTAGGGGAGAAATAAAAGGGAATTGGAATATGCTTCATCCTGCTGTTTGTAGGTACCCCCTTTCTCCTCCCATTGAAAGCATAACCACATCAGAAATTTAAATGACCAAAATTTTCAACTGAAGGTGTGTGAGGGGTGTGAGGCTTCATGGGGAGAGCAACAATACCAACTAATCAGAGCTCCCAGAGTCTAAACCACCAGCCTGAGAGCATACAGGGAGGGACCCATGGCTCCAGAGGAGGATGGCATTGTGGGGTGAAGAATTGGTGGAAGAGGAGGTCCTTGGTTCAGTGAAGGCTGGATGCCCCAGTGTGGAGGAATTCGAGGGAAGGAAGGGAGGTGGGAGTGGGTGGGTGGTTAGGGGCACACCTTCATAGAAGCAGGAAGGGGGGGGATGGGATAGGTGGTTTCTGGAGGCAGGAAATAGGGAAAAGAGATAACATCTAAAATGTAAATTAAAAAATCCAAGAAAAAAAATTAAAAAAAAAACAGCTGAATAATGTTCCATCATACAAACATGCAATAAATTCTTTATCCAGTCAAAAAAAGTTTTTTACTCATAAGCTACTTCTATTTCTGTTCACTAATAAAGAAACCATCAATTATCCTGAATTTTATTTCTGAAATAGAAAAGATACAAAAAGATTTAATTTTAGAATATAGAAAGTTGGGTTTTTAAAAGCCATGTTTATAACTTATAAACCACTCAATCATCAGAAATGTGGTAGCATATGTCTCTATTACCAGGCAAAGGGAATTGAGTCAAGAAAATTAAGTTTCATTTCTGCCTAGGCTACATAGTAAAACCTTGTGTCAGCACACACACACACATACACACACACACATCCTAGTGGACATATCAATGGACACTAGACCCACTAAGAAAAATAAGCTGAGTCCAATATAATACTTAGCTGTGCATTTGATGAATTGCTTAGACCCCAAAGCAGAAGATTTACATATTTATTTTTGCTTATCAATTACTTTCCTACTATATACGTTTATTATTTAAATAGTCATACAAAATAAGTAAAACCACCCAAACATATATTTTTAAATGGCTTATACATGTTTAAATATGAATCATAACAACATTGAGACAATCAAAAATCTATTGACTTAAAAAGTCTCAGAAAATAATGCAGGCACAAAGCAATAACTTATAAAGGATGTATTGTGTATTGCTTTAATCTCAACTTGTCCTTTCTTACATTTCTTATGTCAAGCAAGCAGAATGTTCCCAATGTTTTGCAGCTATGATGCCTACACTGAGAGAAATATCTTGCTGTATTTGAGGAAGACACCACTCCAGAGCCTCTTGTATTATTCTTCCCTTAGCCATCTATTTCAATGTTGAAATCTGGCAATCATGATTTCTTCCTCTGTGGGTTGCACTGTCAGAAGTAGTGCCTATTTGTTGAAGATGCTGTCTCATTTCCAGTGTGCATATTTCTTTTCTATAATGAAGTCTGTTTTAAAATGTGGAATGGTATAGGTAGTACCAAAAATACTCAAAAAGTCCATGAATGACATCAAAGAAATATTCATTCTTGTGAGCTATAATACAGTGAAAGATGGAAAAATGATTTAATTCAATAAGCTTAGATACTTCATGAAAGAACTCCCAAAGAGCAGATAACTTTGAAAACCATACCACAAAATGCAAAAAAATAATAATAATGATAAATAATCTGAGTTCTCCATGTTTCAGGCTAATTCAACCCAGTCCTGACTCACTTCTATTGACACACTTGATCTAGTTTATTTACTAACTGAGATCTTTGGCACCATCAGACTGACTATTTTTGATGAAGCTACTGAGTCTCCAGACATGTAAGGGGTATTTTAAAGTTCTGCAACGCTACAACATCATGGGGCCCTAGAAAGAGGATATATCTTGTTTGGGAGTGTATATTGACTGGAAATATCATGGGTGGTATCTACAATCTGTTAGCACTTCTATCAGCCTTACTTTCAAAATTTAACTAGCTTATAAACTGAGTCTCCCATAGATTAAACCATTTGCATTCTTTCCTCATGAAGCAGGGTGAACACTCATCAGGTCATTGGAACTTGCATATGACCCATGAGGAATATGGATGCCCATACTTGCTCTCCATCACTCAAGTGACTGAATTCCCAGAGGCCATCACCCCAAACTATAAACAGTACCCCTGTGATATGAAGCAATTAGAGGCTCAGTTCCATTTTCACTGAGTAGAGTATTTGAGAGTTAGAATAGAAATTACCTATGATATGTAGCAAATAAAAATTAAGGGGTACATGAAGATCACAATATCAAGTTGATGTTTAGCATATGATCCATTTAAACTTGGCACTTAACCAACAGCAAGGAAAGCTATCTAAGAGGCATAACTGATTGTTTGGAACATTGGCAAAAGAGTTTGGCACCAGACAGTATGCATTAGTGTACTCAGAATGTGGAAACTGTCATCATAATGCCTCTTAAACACACCCTGGTCTATAGTAGAATCACCAGGTAATGAAGCCAGACAACTTGATGAGAAATGACTGTCTCATTTGCTTCCTTAATATGCCCCAATCTATAAATTAACAATATAAAACTGCTTTAGCTGCTCTACCCTTTTAACCGGAGGGTATCATGGAAGAATTGTAATGTTTTCCTATGCATGAGGGATAGAAATACACTACAGTAGAGTACATAACAACACTTCAACATCTTAACAAACTTGCTACTTAAGATTAACATTCCTTCAAATGTAAAATAGTAGCAATAGTGTTCGTTTAAGTTGAAATTGTTATAAGGTCTTTTTAGGCATAAAATTTGTATTAGTACATATTCACTGTGCATAATGATGGGGCAGAAAAGCAAGCAGGTTCATTACGGCACAAGAATTCTGAACTTTAATTATTTGGATGTTAAACATCCCATTAGAACCCTAAACTCTGAACATTAATCATACAAGGTGATGGAGGATTTGACAGCCAGAGGTACTGTTTTGGGAAACTATGTGTATTTTGAAAAGCAGGATGTGGATAGAGGTAGTGGGTCCCTGGTGTCCTGAGATTTAAAGCCTGGCTCAGCCTCCTGTTTTCTGTTCAGCCTAAGTCTAAGGAGGCAAAGAATGAAAGCAGCAAATATCCTCAAATCCTTTCCTTGACTTAATCCTTAAATAATCCTTTCCTCTTTTAATATGGCTTTTTGTTGGGTATTTGGTAACACTGATGAAGAAAAGTGGATAAAACATGAGGCAGGGTTACATTCCTTGCATATAACTTCATTGTCCATTTTAAACTTGGGATTAAATTTACATTAGTACCCAAAGACAAAAGATCATTTTTGCATTAAGATGCAGACTTCCTTTCAGATAGACAGTTTGACTACTACTAGGGAGCTGATGCAGGAAGTCAGAATATAACTTTCCTCATACACACACACACACACACACACACACCACATTCATAAATACTCAAAATACACATAAATACAAATGATGTAACTGACCAAAATAGAACAAAAGTTTCTGAGTTTCTTTCACTGCTGACAACTAAATTCAAGATTTTCTAGAATCAGCACCACTTTCTTATCATCTTTCCCTTATGTTAGAGAACAAAACAAAGAATCCAGGAAGAAATGACACTTTCAGCATCCCTAAAAAAGAATTGCACTCACACTGAGAATTAGGGGATTAAGGAGCATTGTGACTGGAAAGTAAAAGCTGCATTGACTGCAGTTAAGAAGTTGTTTTCTGTTTTTGTGGAGAAGCGGTGGTATATCACAGCCTTTAAATTCGAACATATTCATAGCAGCTACTTATTCGTCTTAGATATATCATGACAAATGATAGTGAGTTAGATTCACAGAAGATATGGTAGAAGAGTATTGACCCCCAGATCTTGTCCTTTGACTGTCACATGCATGTGATAAATGCCTGCCTCCTTCTTTGTCTCTGACTGTCTCCGTCTCTGTCTCTGTCTCTGTCTTTGACTCTAAATTTGCCTCTTACTCTGACTTTGACTCTGACTCTGCTTCTGCCTCTCTGTCTGCATCTCTGTCTCTGTCTGTCTCTGTGTCTCTGTGTCTCTGTGTCTCTGTGTCTCTGTGTCTCTGTGTCTCTGTGTCTCTGTCTCTCTCTCTCTGTCTCTCTCTCTCTATTTCTCTCTGTCTCTGTCTCTGTCTCTGTCTCTGTCTCTGTCTCTCTCTCTCTCTCTCTCTCTCTCTCTCTGTGTATGTGTGTGTGTGTGTGTGTGTGTGTGTGTGTGTGTGTGTGTGTGTGTGTCTATCTCTGTCTCTGCCTCCACCTTGGTCTCCGCACCTGTCTCTGTATCTTTGCCACTCTGTGAGAGAAAGAATAATGATAAAATTATTTTTAAAAAGTAATTCTATCCCCTAAGCACTGCAAGGGAATATAAATAAAAGATAAAAATATCTATCTGGGTTTCCTGAGGGACAAGCCTGACTGCATAGGGGTTGATGTCAAAAGTATCCCCTCTCCAGGAAGAAGACATCGGGACAGGTAAGGCCCTCATGCCTCACTGGACAACGACAGGGGGACTGGAGCCATTACAAGGTCCCCTTCAAATACTGGAGGTCAGGCCTCTATCCCCGCCTTCGAAAGATTAGAATTGCCACAGCCCTTCTATACTTAGAGAAGGGAGGAGATGTCAGGGGCAGCCCTGCTTACACACTGAAGGCCTAAAATCAGCCATAGGCCTAAGTTCAGCAATAGGCCTGTCATACATATATACTAACACCAAGTCTTGGGTCTCAGTGGAAAAACATTGAAACAGATGGCTATAAGCTAATGTAAACAGCAGCTTTTGTGGAAATTTACAAGCCTGAGAAATCATAGACCTTGTAAATAGGTAGCCTTGGCAGGCAATACCAACTTAGATAAGGACAATCGAGTCATAGGCAGAGTCATAGTGACTTGTCCCCTGAACCTTCACCCAGCCGATACCCGGTTCTGAAGATATCTGTATTCCCCCTGAACACCCATACTCCAGTGTCATTCCCTTCCCCACATCCTGCCTTTCTGTGTTTATAACCCCTGTGTGAATGAATTACGATTTGAGAAAAAATAAATCTAAAAAAATAAATAAATTAAAAAGTAAAAAAAAATCAAAAAAAATAATAATTCTATCCAGCTGGACGGTGGTGGTGCACGCCTTTAATCCCAGCACTTGGGAGGCACAGGCAGGTGGATTTCTGAGTTTGAGCCCAGCCTGGTCTACAGAGTGAGTTCCAGGACAGCCAGGGCTACACAGAGAAACCCTATCTCGAAAACCTAAATAAATAAATAAATAAATAAATAAATAAATAAGTCTATCGAATATCCTCATATATATTAGTTACATTTCTCTGATAGTATCTAGTTTTTCTATATTCCAGTATAGAGTGTATTTTATTTTCATTGGTCCAATGAGAAAGAAACTCTATTGAAAATTAGTATTTATTCTTAATCTACCAGAACAATTTTCTATCATTGTTTTTTTTTTTTGTCTACAAATTCAAGCAACACTAACTATGTGCTCCACAAAATATCAAGTTCTCTTGTGACAGAGTTTCTTCATTATTCAGATGGTTTCATGTAATGGTGGCCCATTTGGGAGTCTTATTCATTTATCAGGCAGAATGTGTTGCCACACTCAAAGGGAAAGGCCTTTAATGAGAAGCTTTATCTGCATTTAACCACATCCTAACAAGTGGAAAAGAAGAAAAAGTGCTGTATCTGCCTAGACTTATTTCACCTCAAAGTAATCAAACTGGAAAGCAGCCCTTGACCGTGAAGTAAAGAGCAAGGCATTGAACTGTGAACCGCAATCACACAGTAACTGAAGGCCTGGAGCTCTTTCTAGAAGAATGAGCTTTCTGCCTGAGTGTTCCTTTCAGAGGAGAGAGAAATGAAATGTCACAGCAATTATCTGGGCAGTGGACAGTGCAGGAAAAGCTTCTGTGGCCAGAGTTCCAATTACTGGATTAGGCGAAGGTGGATCCAACCCTCTCCTGTCACTTCAAGGTGATTTTAGTGAGACGAGGGAGGGTGAGAATTCCTGAGAAAGTTCCTGGCAACACAAAAACAAGCCTGGCACACTTTGTGGGAATGTGTAACGGTTCATATTCTCAAGCAGTGCCTCTAATCATCAGTTCTGTAGTTCCATATAAAGAAAAAGTGTCTAGGAATTTCTCTGTAATAGTATAAACAGAGTACTTCATTCTTTTTCCAATTCTGGCTAATTTCCTAATACATAAAGGTCTATTATTTGAGTCTAGCAAAAATGGCAGTGATCTGTTTTGGCTTTCACCTGCATGTCAGACTTCTAAGAAAGTGACCTGGATATTCCACCACTTTGGAAACCTGTTGTATGAGAACAGTAAAATATTTATAAAATGTATAAAATTTATAAAATATTTATATTTTACTGTTAAGTAAAATATTTGGGGGGCTAGGCAGATATATCCATCAGCAAAATGATAGCCTTGCAAATATGATATTTTAGTTCAAGATATCTCTAGAACACCAAAGAAAGAGAGAATTGGCTATGGTGAAAAAAATTTATGATTCTACATCTCTGATCATGGAGATAGGCTAAACCTGGAACTTTCAGGTGAGGAAACTATTCCTCTTGTTGAGATGAAGACCAGGGACAGACTATCTTGAAAACCAGAGTGGACAGCCTGTGAGGAATGAGAGCCAAAGTTATCCACTGCCTTTCACATGGCAGTGAATACAGGCGTGTATCCCCCCCAAACACAAACATACATATTTGAATGCATTTAAAAGTTACATTTCATGAACAAAGCATACACAAATTGATTCCTAATCTTGTTCCTAAGGTAAAAGAGAAATATTAAAATCACTCCTTCTCTCTGTCTCTCCATATCTCCATGTCTCTGTCTCTCTGTTTCTCTCCATCCCCCACCTTTCTCTTTCTCTCTCTCATAAATTAGAAAGTGTATCCTATGGCCATTTACCATGGGTGTGCAGGTGCTGGGTTTAGGGTACATGTCTAGTACAGGAAATGGCAGCCCAAAGCTCACATTGTACATCTAGATGAAGGTATGGGTACTCATTGGTCTTTGTGACTTTATTTGTTACTGGGTTACTATAGCCATTTGATGCTGTATAACTACCTCCTAGAAGGATGTCTTAAGACAGAAATAAAAACAGCACCAGCCTATTTAGATGATTGTTTTGTTTCAGTTTTAGTTTTCTGTTTTTAGGAAGATTCTTTTATCTGATAACCTGAGTCACCTGCTATGGTGTCTCCTTTATATGGAAACCAAAGCTGTTCATAGAAATCGAAATAATGTTTTGGATTCTTAATTCTCTGTGGACAAAATTGTGTGTTTATAATAAATGAATTAGGAAATTGTAGTTTACATTTGCCCAAAATGCATAGTCCTGTGCATGAAGTATGGGAAGAAATGAAGTCTTACAAACTTTCTCTTGCCACTTGGGAAAGCATCTTTATGGAGGTGTAAAATTACCTGTAACATTGAAGTTAAATACCTTTACACAAATAAAATGCAAATTGAGCATGGAAAACTTGACACAAGCAAGTAGGAAAGCATGTATATTGGTTGCTTTAATTTCCTTTTTAAAAATTGTTCATTGTTTTACTTTTTGTTTTGACCCAGAGTCTCCGACTGTAGCCTAGGTTTGCCTCAAACATGTAACAGTCTTTCTGCCTCAGCTTCTGTTTTTTTGTGTGTGATATTTTATTTATTTACATTTCACATGTTATCTCACTTTCCAGTTTCCCCTCCTGAAACCCTTTATCTCATCCCCCTACCCTTGCTTCTATAAGGGTGCTGTCCCACCCATCCATTCACTCCTGCCTCACCATGCTAATATTCCCCTATACTGGGATATTGAGCCTTCACAGGACCAAGGACTTCCCCTCCCGTTGATGTCAAGTAAGGCCATCCTCTGCTACGTATGCAGCTGGAGGCATGATCTTCCTTCTTGAGCTTCGTATGATCTGTATTGTATCGTGGATATTCTGAGCTTTTTGCCTAATATCCACTTATCAGTGAGTACATACCATATGTGTTATTTTGTGACTGGGTTACCTCACTCAGGATGATATTTTCTACTTCCATCCATTTGCCTGCAAATTTTATGAAATAATAGTTTTTAATAGCTGAGTAGTATTCCATTGTGTAAATGTACCACATTTCCTGTATCAATTCCTCTGTTGAGGGACATCTGGGTTCTTTCCAGCTTCTGGCTATTATTAAAAAAGGCTGCTATGAACATAGTGGAGCATGTGTCCTTGTTATATGTTGGAGCATCTTTTGGGTATATGTCCAGAGGTCTGAGTCTCTTGCTATTAATCTACGTTCTTACATGTGACTGAAATTACTTACTATATGAAAGCTATATCCCACTAGGTTGTGTGAAAGTATGTTTATATTCAGTGAACTGACAAATTATTAGCAAGTTGCCTCAAGATGTTAAAGTATGAAATGACACTAACCTTTATAAAAAAATAATCTTATACACTCAGGCTGAACATATAACTATCAGAGTGTTTATTTTGTAGGTTCCAGGGAAAAATGCCTTTTTTGTTGGTTGGTTTCTTTTTTTGTTTGTTTAGATTTGTTTTGTTTGTTTTAGTTTTATTTTGTTTGTTTTCAAAACCAATTTTCCCTGACAGCCATGGCTGTTCTAGAGCTGACTCTACAGATTAGGCTGACCTTGAACTCACAAAGATATACCTGTGTGTACTTGTATTAAAGGCACCACTACCACTAGGCTAAAAAACTAACTTTTAATATAATAAAATTTAAGGAATATGAAGCATATATTAACACAAGAAGCTATTAAGGCAAATATCAGCACAGGTTGTCTTTTATTTCTTCCAGACATTTATAGCTGGTTCCACAACAGGATTTTATTTTGTGTATATTTCATCTTTTTCCATATGCTACTTTTTTGATGGCTTTAAAAATAACATTACATAATTATTTACTCTAATAAGTTGGTGGCTGTTTTTTTCATGGTACCTATCACTGTTTTTCACATTCCCTTCTTTTTATTCATGTTTTCATTAAAACATAGATAAGAGTACAATGAACCAGCAAGACTTTGTATCCGATCGATTCTAAATGGGTTCTCTCAGCACATATATCTCCAGCAATGACAGAAAACAGATGCTTTATTGGTGGTTTAAAGTAGCAGAACACTGCCTAATCACTGAGCTGCACAAAAGCAGGGACAAACCTTGAAATCCAAAGAATATTCATTCCCTCTTATCTTTTAATAATGGTGTCAAATTTCAAATGTATCATGCGATCATGTAATTGAGATTGAATAAACAAAGCCTGAATATGAGGTATAATACTGAAAATAAGCAGAAAGCATTCGAGAACTAAATATATGGAGAAAAGAAAATATACGGAAGCCAGACAACCTTAGACATCAAGACAACAAATACTGTTGTCAAATACAAATACAAGACAACAAATCTTCTGTGGGACAGCCCACTTAGGATGGCCATCCATATGTTGGGGTATCTGGATCTTTCTTCTTAAATAACTTCAGCAAACTCAACTAAGCAATAGAGAAGCAACAAGCATAAAGATAGTAAAGACATCTACTAATAGAAACACTTTAACTCTCTACTTTCAAATGTGATACAGAAAATGTGCTATACTTGAAAAACAATTTAAGTTTAGGATAAGAAAATCTTTGAAATTCGGTGTCAAAACTAAAGAAATAAAAATAAAACAATAATCTTCTTAAAGCAAAAATTTTAAAAATAGAAATAAAACATAATGTTGATTGAAGGAAATGGTAGAAAAAGAGGAAACATTTTAAATCAAAAATGTCACAAACATTAAATATAATCAAAGAAAAATCTAACTTAATAGCACTGTGTACTATTCCCCTTCCCTGGAAGATCTCCTCCCATGCCTGCTCCCTTACTAGCTATCCAACCTCGTTGGTTGTTCTGATTGAAACACATATCTAAACCTTAAATGCTAACATCTGCACATATGATAAAATATGCAGTGTTTGTCTTTTGAAGTCTGAGTTACCTCACTTAGGATTGTTCCTGGTTCCATCAATTTATCTGTGAACTTCACCCCTTCATATTTAACAAGTGAATACCATTCCATCACTTAAGTGGACCACATTTCACTGTTCATTTATTGGATATCTAAGCTGTTTCCAATTTCTGGCTGCTATTAATAGACCAACAATAAAAATAGTCGAGTATCTCTGTAGCAAGATGCAAAGCTCTTTGTATATGAGCCAAAGTATGGTAAAACTAGATTATGTGGTAGACAGATTTTCAGTATTTTTAAGGAACCTCTATGCTTATTTCCACAGAGATCATGCCCATTTACAATCCCACCAGAATAAACTGAGTCCCTTTGCCTGTGTCCTTGTCAGTGTGCAGTAACTTGTTTTATTGATGTTGCCCATTCTAATTGCAGTTAGATAAAATTTCAAAGCAGTTTTGTTTTGTCTTTCCTTGATGACTAAGGATGCTGAACATTTTTTTAACTGTTTCTCAGCCATTTCTGTTTCATCTTTTGATAATTTTCTGTTTGGTCCTTAACATCATTACTTAATTGAGTTATTTGTTTTCTTTGTGTTTGTTTTTTTTTTTTAGTTTTAGTTCTTTGTTCTAGAATCTAACCCTATACAAGATCTATAGTGGATAAAAGACCATTCTGTATGCCACTACTTTGCCTGAATGATGGTATCCTTTGTTCTGTAGAAGCTTTTTAGCTTAATGTTGTGTTATTTTTCTGTATCCTACTCAGAAAGTCCTTTACTGTGCCAATGAGTTCAATCTTATTCCATAATTTCTCTGCGATCATATTAATGGTATATGTTCTTATCTTGAAGTTCTTGATCCATTTGGAGATGAATTTTCTTCAGGGTGATAGATACAAGTATATTTTTATTCATCTACATGCAGCCATCCAGTTAGAATAGGACCATTAGTGAAAAAGGTTTTTTTTTTTTAACTTCATTGTGTATTGTGGCTTCTTTGTTAAAAATCAGATCCATATATACATATATGTGTGTGTGTGTGTGTATGTGTGTGTGTGTGTGTATATATATATATATATATATATATGTGTGTGTGTGTGTGTGTGTGTATACATATATGTGTGTGTGTGTATTTACATACTATAAATGCTAATAGCTGGATCTACAATTCCATCCCAGATTAATGTGTCTGCTTTTATGTCAGTACCATATTGTCATGTTGTTTTGTTTTATTACATATTATTGTTATTATTATTATTGCCTTATAAGCAAACATGAAAGCTTGGGTTATAATGCCTCCAATAATTTCATTATTCAGTATTATCAGGATTAATTTGACTGTCTTGCTTTTAATTTAATTAATTTAATTTAATTTAGTGTGTGTGTGTGTGTGTTTCCATAGGATTTCTTTCTCAATTCCCATGAAGAATTGTGTTGAAATTTTGATTGAGATTGTATTGGATTTGTAGAGATTAATATTACTGATACATGGACATGAGTAGCCTTTCCATCTGTTCTGGTGCCATCTGTTTCTTATTTTATGTCTTGAAGATTTTATTATACAAGTCTTTCACTTGCTTGGCTAGAGTTACCCCAAGATATTTTTGAGGCTATTTTTTAAAGTAAAAGATTATTTATTAAATATAAGCTTTATATAACTTACATTAGATAATACTGGGCAAAATATTTAAAACAATCAAAATCAAATAAATGAGCTTACTTTGACTCAAAGTATGTTATGACAGAAACAAACATTAACAGTCATAATACTAAGGAAAGTTGAACTTAAGTAAAAAAGTTATTCACTCAGACAGGTTTATTCCATGTCTTTCCAGAAATATCTTAGCATCTAACTAGCATTCTTTGATAGAATTGAAATACCGTTAGTGCTGTAAATATATAAGAAATATACCCAATGTTGTGCCATATGTGAAAAGTATACTTAATTTTTTTATTCACTTTAAATTCCACTCAGGACACCTCTCCTGGTCAACCCCTCCCACAATACTTCCCCCACCTCTCACCTCTTCTACTTTTAGTGAGTATGGCACCCTGTGTATTCCCCCAACCTCGGCACATCAAATCTCTGCTAGGCACATCCTTTCCCAATGAGACCAGACAAGGTAGCTCAGCTAGAAGAACATATTTCACAGACAGACAACGGCTATTCAGATAGCCACCACTCCAATTGTTCAGGACAAACATAAAGACCAAGCTACACATCTGCTACATATGAGCAGAGAGGCCTAGGTCCAACCCGTGTAAGTCTTTGGTTGATGGTTCAGTCTCTGAGAGACCTAAGAGTCCAGGGTAGTTGACTCTATTGGTTTTCCTTTGGAGTTTCTATCTCCTTCTGCCGCAATCTTTCCCCCTATTTTTCCGTAAGAGTCTCCAAGCTCCTTCTACTGTTAGGCTGTAGATGTCTGTTTCTGTTGAATAAGCTGCTGGGTGGATCATCTCAGAAGACAGCCATGCTAGACTCCTGTCTGCAAGTATAACAAATTATCATAAATAGTGTCAGAGATTTGGTGCTTGCCTATGGGATGGGTCTCAAGTTGGGCCAGTTATTGCTTGGCCATTCTCTCAGGCTCTGCTTCATCCCCTGTTCCTGTATTTCTTGTAGACAAGATAAAGTTTGAGCTGAAAATTTGGTGGGTGGGTTGGAGTCCCTGTTGCTCCACTGAGGTTCCTGCTTGGCTGTAGGTGGTGGCCTATTCAGGCTCCTTATTCACAGCTAAAGTCACCCTCACTGAATCTTGGGCACCTCCCTTATCACAGGTCTCTGTTCTGGAGATGCCTCTGCCACCTCCTCACCCCCTTCGGTTACAAATTTCCAATCATTCTCAGGGCCATCTGGCTATATCTCCTGTCTCTCTCCATGTCTGATCTAGAACTCCCCATCCCCCCCCCATATCTCTTGTCCCACCCAGTTCCCTTTCTCCATCTGCCTCTTATCCCCCCCTTCTAAGTGATGTCCTCATTTCTAATGGCTGAACAGTATTCCACGTTTTCTATATCCATTCTATAGTTCAGGTACATCTGGGTGGTTTCCAGCTTCTGGATATTACAAATAGGCTACAATGAACATAGTAGAATGTGTGTCCTTGTGGTGTGGTGGAGCATGTTTGGGTATATGCCCAGGAGTGGTATAGCTGGGTCTTCAGGTAAAACTATTTCGAATTTTCTGAGGGCATTGTTTCTTTTTTTTTTTTAATCTGATAAGTGATTTTATTTTTTTTAAATAATTTATTTTTTCTAGAATTGTAATTCATTCACACAGGGGTTATAAACACAGAAAGACGGGATGTGGGGAAGGGAATGACACTGGAGTGTGGGTGTTCAGGGGGAATACAGATATCTTCAGAACCGGGTATTGGCTGGGTGAAGGTTCAGGGGACAAGTCACTATGACTCTGCCTATGACTCGATTGTCCTTATCTAAGTTGCTATTGTATGCCAAGGCTACCTATTTACAAGGTCTATGATTTCTCAGGCTTGTAAATTTCCACAAAAGCTGCCTGTTTGCATTAGCTTATAGCCATCTGTTTCAATGTTTTTCCACTGAGACCCAAGACTTGGTGTTAGTATATATGTATGACAGACCTATTGCTGAACTTAGGCCTATGGCTGATTTTAGGCCTTCAGTGTGTAAGCAGGGCTGCCCCTGACATCTCCTCCCTTCTCTAAGTATAGAAGGGTTGTGGCAATTCTAATCTTTCGAAGGCGGGGATAGAGGCCTGACCTCCAGTACTTGAAGGGGACCTTGTAATGGCTCCAGTCCCCCTGTTGTTGTCCAGTGAGGCATGAGGGCCATACCCATCCCGATGTCTTTTTCCTGGAGAGGAGACACTTTTGACATCAACCCCTAGGGCACTGTTTCCTTAATTTCTTTCTCAACCTGCTTTTTGTTTATATAAAGGAAGGATAGTGATTTGTTTGAGTTAATTTTATATCTGGCCACTTTATCAAAGTTACATATCAGCTGCAGACTTCTCTGGTAAAATTTTGGAAATCAGCTATATATACACTATCATAACATTTGCAAATAGTGATACTTTGACATCTTCCTTTCCAATTTGTATCCTCTTGATCTCCTTTTGCTGTCCAATTGTTCTAGCTAGAACTTCAGGTATTATGTTGAATAGATAGGGAGAGAGTGGGCAACATTGTTTATCCCTGATTTTAGTGGGATTGCTTCTCTTTTTTCTCCATTTAATTTGATGTGGGTTGTTGGTTTTCTATATATTGCTTTGGTATCATGTTTAGGTATGTGCCATGATTTCCAGATCTTTTCAAGACTTTTAACTTGAAGGGGTGTTGTATTTTTTCAAAGGATTTTTTTTAGTATCTTATGAGATGATCATGTGACTTTTTTTTCCTTGCATTTGTTTGTCAGACATTGATAGATTTTGGTATAATGAACCAGTCCTGCATTCCTGGGCTACTTGATGATGGTGAATGATAGTTTTGATATGTTCTTGGATTGGGTTTGTGACAATTTTGTTGAGTATTTTCATTGATATTCACAAGTGAAACTGGCTTGAAGTTCGGTTTCTTGGTTGAGTCTTTGTGTTGCTTAGGTATCAGAGCAATTGTGGATTCATAGAATTAATTAGTTAGTGTTCCTTCTGTTTCTATTGTGTGGAATAGTTCGAGAAGTATTGGTATTAGCTCTTCTTTGAAGGTCTGATAGAATTCTACACTAAAACAATCTAGCCATGGGATTTTTCTGGTTGGGAGATTTTTGATGACCCCTTCTATTTCTTTAGGGGTTATGGGACTGCTTAGGTAATTTACATGGTATCTGTCTAGGAAATAATCCATTTCATCTACATTTTCTAGTTTTGTAGAGTATAGGCTTTTTAAGTAGGTTCTGATGATTTTTTTTAAATTTCCTCAGTTTCTGTCATTATGTCTCCCTTTTCCTTTCTGATTTTGTTAATTTGTATACTATCTCTGTACCCATTAGTTAGTTTGGCTAAGGGTTTATCTATCTAGTTGATTTTCTCAAAGAACCAGCTCTTGGCTTTGTTGATTCTTTGTATCAATCTCTTTGCTTCTAACTGGTTGGTTTCAGCCCTAAGTTGACTACTTCCTACTGTCTACCCTACCCCTCTTGGGTATGTGTGCTTCTTTCTGCTCTAGAGCTTTCAGGTGTACTGTTATATTACTTGTATGTAATCTCTCCAATTTCTTTATGAAGGCACTTAGTGTTACCAATTTTTCTCTTAACACACACTGCTTTCATTGTGTTTCATAAGTTTGCGGATGACATGTCTTTATTTTCATTGAATTCTATAAAGTCTTTTATTTCTTTCTTTATTTCATCCCTTAGCAAATTATCATTGTGTAGAGAGTTGTTCAGTTTCAATGAATATGTGGGCTTTCTGTTGTTTTTGTTGTTATCGAAGTCTAACCTTCATCCATTGTGATCTACAAGAATGCATGGGAATATTTCAATCACCTTGTATCTATTGAGGCTTATTTTCTGTGTGATTATATGCTCAGTTTTGAAGAAGGTTCCATGAGGTTCTGAGAAGAAGGTACATTCTCTTGTTTTGGGGTGAAATGCTCTGTATATATTATTAAATTCATTTAGTTCATAACTTCTGTTAATTTCACTGTGTCTCTTTTTAGTTTCTGTTTCAATGACCAGTCTGTTGATGAGAGTGAGGTATTGAAGTCTCCTACTATCATTGTGTGAGGTTCAATGTGTGTTTTGAGCTTTAGTAAAGTTTCTTTTACAAATGTTGTTGCCCTGCATTTGAGGCATAGATCTTCAGAATTGAGACTTCTTCTTGGTAAAATTTTCCTTTGATGTATATGAAGTGTCCTTCCCCATCTTGTTTGATAACTTTTGTTAAAAGTCTATTTTTTCGTATATTGAAATGGCAACTCAAGATTTTTCCTTTAGACCATTTGCTTGGGTAAGTTTTATCCAGCCTTTTATTCCAGAGTAGTATCTGTCTTTGTCAATGAGTTATATTTCTTGTATACACTAAAATGTTGGATCTTGTTTACATACCCAGTCTGTTAGTTTGTATATTTTTACTGGAAAATTCAGTCCAATAATGTTGAGAGATATTAAAAACAGAAGATAGTTAGTTCCTGTTATTTTTGTTGCTGGAAGTGGTATTATGTATTATGATTCTCTTCTTTTGGGTGTGATGTGAACTTTTGAATTTCTTGTGTTTTCTTGAGTGTAGTTATCCTACTTGTGTTGGAGGTTTCCTTCTAGTATCCTCCTTTGGGCTGGATTAGTAGAATTATATTGTTTAAATTTGGATTTGTCATGGAATATCTTGGTTTCTCCATATATAATGACTTAAGAGTTTTGCTGGATATATTATTCTGGGCTGGCATTTGTGTTCTTTTAGGGTCTGGATGACATCTACCCAGGATCTTCTGTCTTTTAGAGTCTGTTGAGAAGTCTGGTATAATTCTGATAGGTCTGCCTTTAAATGTTACTGGACTTTTTTCCCTTACTTCTTTTAATATTCTTTCTTTGTTCTGTGCATTTAGTGTTTTGACTACTATGTAACAATAGGATTTTCTTTTCTTGTCCAATCTATTTGGTATTCTGTAGGTTTCTTGTACATTTATGGCCATCTTTCTTTAGTTGAGGTAGTTTTTTTTTTTCTATGATTTTCCTGAAGATGTTTTCTGCCCCTTTGAGCTGGGTTCTTCACCCTCTTCTATTACTATCATTCTTAGGTTTGATCTTTTCATTGTATCCTAAATTCCCTGTATATTTTAGTTTAAGAGTTTTTTACACTTTGTATTTTCTTTGACCAATGTGTCAATATTTTCTATGGTATCCTCTACACCTAAGATTCTCTCTTCTATCTCTTGTATTCTGTTGATGATGTGTGCTTCTGTGGCACCTGATTGTTTTCCTAAATTGTCAATCTTCCTCCCTTTGTGTTTTCTTTATTATTTCTATTTCCATTTTTAGTTCTTGGAACATTTTGTTCAATTCCTTCACCTACATGATTATATTTTTCTATATTTCTTTCAGGGATTTATTTGTTTCTTCTTTAAGGGATTCTTCCTGTTTGCCTGTGTTTTCCTGTATTTCTTTAAGGCAGTTCTTTATATCCTCCTTAAAGGCCTCTATCATCTATATGAGATGGAATTTTGGCTCATTATCTTGCTTTTTTTTTTTTGACTAATTTGTCCAGCGTGTTAGAGTATCCAAGGTTTATTGTGGTGGAAGAACTCGGATCTGGTGGTTCTTAATCGAATTGGGTCATGTCGCTTATGATCTTGTGCTTGCTTCTGGCCATCTGGTTCTCTAGTGTTAACTGTCCTGGTAGTCTCTGACTGGAGCTGGCCTACCTGGAAGTATGAAGTGCTGTCTCTGCTTAGTGTGAGCCTCCTGTGTCCCTGGTTACTGTGGACCTCCTATGCCCCTAATTACTTCAAACTTCCTGGGAGGCAAATAGGCTATAGGGTGTGGGAGAGTATTGGGCCAGATGATCTGGCCCAGGTGGACCTGAAGGAAGGTGGAGCTCAGGAGGGGTGAGGTCACTCATCAGTTCAGCTCTGTGTGTGTCCCAGTTATGTTTTTGTTTACTGCAGACCTCCTGAGAGATACATAGGCCATAGGGCGTAGGCAGGTGTATCCAATCTGTATTTTCTTTAGTAATTTTATTTTTTATTAAATCTTATTTTTATGTCTTGAATTGTCTTCATTATTTCATTTAACTCTGTGTTTTCATGACCTTCATTGAGGTAATTATTCACATCTTCTGTACAGTCTTCAAAAATATTCAAAATTGCTAGTTTGAAATTCACATCTCATGCTTAGGTTAAATTGTTTTTCTCAGAACCTGATATAATACAGTTGGAAGTTTCTGGAGAAGGTGTATTTTTTTAGTTTGCTCGTGTTTTTGGTTTTGTGCTTGGAAGTAGGTATCTGGAGTTACAGTTTTTGAAGTCCTTTTTTGGCGTAGATATCTAGCCTTGTTGTTGAGTGGTTATTATGTTCTTGATGCTGATGCTCACTCTGGGTCCTAGCCAAGTGTGGCAGTTTTAGAGTCCCTGATTCCCAACCCATGGCAGTAGACATGGTTTCTCTTGCAGAGAACAGTTGTGAACATCTGTGAGATACCCACAAAGTATGAGAGATTGGCTGGAAGGAAAAGCTGAGAGAGGTGATAAGGAAGAGCTATGGAGATCCTGAATCAGAACCAGGAGAACATATTCTAAGGTGATGGAAAAGGACTCAGGTGGAGGTGAGAAGCTCAAGCAGGCAGGCTGCAACAGAACTAAGGATAAGTATGGGAAGATTAGTACAAAGGATAGAGAAGAGAATGAAGGTCTATAACCTGAGTATCAGTCTAGTGTGGTAGTTTTGGGTTTCATATACAAAGAGGTTTTACCAGAGTCACAAGCAATAGAGATGAGCTAGAAGGAAAGGCTGAAAGGGACCACCAGGAAAAAGTAAGGGAATCTGGGACTGTACTAAGAGATGAAGTTGGTAAGAGGTGTGGTGAGCTAGGAGGGGCTCCAGGGAGTAGGTTGCAGCAGGAAAAAGGATGTATGTGGAGTTTAATAAATGATACAAGTGATGATTGCAAAAGTGAGAAGACTATTTATTTTAAATTAGAAAGTGAAAATTGAGTAAGGATGAGTAAGTTGAGGGGATTTGAGGTAGGAAAACAAAGTTCTGTGCTTTGATATGAATGATAGCTACAAGGGCTCAATGACTACAGGAATAAATAGGCTTAAAACAACTTATTGAGTATAGTAGTTGCTTTTCTCTTTGCTATGACAAAATACTTGACAAAGGCAACTTTTAAAAGGAAGGGTATATTTTGACTCACAGTTTGCAGGTATGATATGGTAGGGATATATGACATGAGGGAGTTATAACCGTAGTCAAAAAACACAGAGAGCTCCTTTCCCTCTTCTTTTTATATAGTCCAAGACTCTAGAAAATAGAATGGTGAGACAAATGTTCAGGAAGCATCTTCCTCCTCAAACCTCCCTAGACATATCTTCACCCACATTCATGTTTCCTAGGTGACTCCAAATTCATTCAAACTTACAATGATTAACTACGATATGGAGCAAGCCATTTGTGCATCTTTTCTGTATTTTATTTGCATAGTGTCTGTATCTATATTTTACTGTACAATAGAGTAGATATTCTGCTTAAATATATACGATACTATTACAGACAGAACAGTGTAACCATTTTAACAATTTTAACACAAAGCTAGAAAGTAACTATATCTTTTCACATCTCTGTGCAAATTTAGTTACCTAAAAATTTAGTTAGTCTTACCAGATTTGTGGAAAAATAATTTTCTTTTAATTTTAAGTAATTTTGGAAGTTCTTAAGGAAATTAAAATAATAGATACTATTTTCATTAATTATAGAATTTAGGAGAAAATTATCAGCTTACTGACATTTATAAGTATTAAGATGATAAATACAAGTAGCTTAATGGTATGACATTTTGTTTAACTTAATTATACTGCTATTGCAGAGGGAACTGTTTTTGGCTATGTAGACATTGCTGAAATTCTCTGCCCAGTGCTGGCAGTGTAATTGTGACCAAGGAGCTTAGTGACAGTGCTGAAGCTGTTTATTAATGTGCAAAACACAAGTATTTGTTAGTAAGTCAATGGATTATAAGCAGAATTTAATATAACTATCAAAAAACTTACTATATAATAAACTTATAGTCACTGTTCATTACCAAGATTTTTGTTATTTATCCATTACTGCTTATATACTGCCTTGAAAACAAGATACTGGAGTTATAAGTCCAATGAAACTATTTCCTGATATATTAACAGTTCTTTTCACTGTTTTCCATATTCTATTAGAAATAATTATCTGTTTAATAAAGATTTTGTCAGCAGCAGTAGGCTGACAGTTGTGTGATGAGATAAAGAATTCACAAATCTGGAAACCTAACCTTTACTTTTAATCAAATGAAATCATGAATTCTCACTTGACCCTGAAACAAACTGCAACAGATGGCTTATGAAAAGAAACCGTTATTTCAAACTCACTGAGACCGTCCATTACTGCTAAATGTAATAAAGTATTACTTCATGAACTTCCACATAAAAAGTGTTCTTTAGCTCTGCTTAAATATTTCCAGCATTCTTCTGATAGGCATCTAAGATGACAAAACTACCCCTACCAAGAAACAATATTCATCTATTGTGGTTTATTTACATACATGTCTAAGAAGCTTGCCATTGTACAAAAACTCTTACTCTATTTTGTCAGATCTGATCATTTTGGAATAAAAGTCTTCTGAAAAGCCCCACATTTTTTTTCATTTTTCCCATAATAGTTGAATCCCAAAATAATTTACATTTTTAAAAGTTACCTCTATAAAGCTGTTATAATGATAGGTACCATGTATCCATTTTCCGGGCCACCCTGAGTTTCTGAACCAATGTCTGATACCTTTGATAATTTGCCCCATTTAAAAATGTTCACAAACGTTACTGTTATTTTTTTCTAAGGTTCTGGAAGAGGTAGAAGTTATAGGAAATGTGAGTGTGAGTGTGAGTGTGTGTGTTGGCTTTCTCCAACTATGCCTTGCCTCCTAGCTTTCAGCTTCTCACAATAATACCAATAAATTATGAATCCATCAATGCCTAATCCATTATGAAGTCAGAGCCCCTAGGATCCAGTGACATTTCAAAAACCCACCAGGTGGCAGCCATGCGTTTAACAAGTCTTAAAGGGGCATTTTGAAATTTAAAATCTAACAAGTGAGTTTACATTTATTTTTCTAAATAGATGTTCTCCCCTGTTTTCAATGCTTAAGATGACTCTGAATAGAAATTCAGTATTGTGACATCATGTTTCTTCAGTTCTTAAAGTTATCATTTTTAGCTGAAAAAAATAATGCCAAAGAACTCCATTCTTCTCCAGACTGTGTGTGTGTGAGGAGGTGGGGAGCACTGAGACAATGAGTGTCTTCCTGGACTATTAAGATGGGGTGTAGCTTTAATCAAAAGAGGCATTCAAGTGTCCCCAAGTTGCTGCAACAGGCTATCTATCCTGAGCTGCAGCCAAGCAAGTGAGGAGAGCCGACACTCTGACACAGTAACACAGTCCACAGTGGCTGTGACTATGGTGACTTGTCTGCTCCCACAGATGATTCAGAAGGCATTATAAGCCACTTCCTGCCCTTCACAAACTAACAAAAATAAGTTAACTCTAGCATTTCTTTCTCTCTGGGGAAACATCACTTTACAAACCATATAAGAAAATATAACATATGCCAGTGTATGTTCTGGTAGGCAAGCTGGGGGAAGCTGTTCTCACCTCCAAGTATGTTTGCACAAAGGACTTAGAAGCAAAGTACTTACAACAGAAGGAAATGTTTGTTAGGATCCCAAAAGCCTATTTTGTTAGTGGACCTCATAATAATGATTTCTTTATTTCTTTTTTTTCAAAATTCTTTCTTTCCTTTCACCTTTCCAGTCCCCTTCCCTCCCTCTATCCTTCCTTCCCTTCCTTTCTTTATCTTTTTCTACAAGTAAAATAAAGAACAACTGACATAAAATAAATTATGTCAGCAGGATATTTATTTGCTTTTTCCTTAAATAAAACTTAATTGTCTGATCCTATTGAATGAGCTATTCAGTGATGATGTTGTGGCTCAAGGTCTTTGTGATTCCTCCACTTTCTTCCTGTCTTCATGCTTGTCAGCTAATGCTCACAACATGGCTGCTATAACTCAAGACATCATATTCACCCTTAAGAGAAAGAGCAGTAATATTTTCATTAAAAGGCTTTTATTACAAGCCTTTAATGGAAAATCTTTCCAGGATTTGTATATAGACTTCTCTTTCCATTTCATGGGCCATGATTTTGACATATGGTCTTCCCTGTCTGCAAAGAGTCTAGGAACATAAACTGCAAAGAAGAGAAACAGTGTGTTTATAATCTGTTATCTACCTTTCCAGCTATAAGAGGATTCTTTAAGATCAAATCGTTCCTTGAAATAGTTTCTTTTATCCTGAGTATAAAGGAGGAATAATTGACATTGTCTAAGCAAACTTTCAATTTTAAATGTATTCCAAGATTGTGTATATATATATATAGATATAGATATATAACATATATGATATATATATACATATATATATGTATATATAGCCATTATGAATGTTACTTTATGAGCATTAATGGTGCAGGGGCACTCCCAGGACATATTGCTAAGACAAATGCTGATTAAAGCACAGAGATGTGTCATAATGAATATACAGGAGTATATATATCAAAAAAAAATATATATATATATATGAAATCATATATATACATACATACTGGCCTTTGAAGAAAATCTGGGAGAAAGCCAAAAGAAAGGAATACTAAATATAGAATGAGAAACTGTATTTTAAAATTCATTCCCAGAGACAATTTTGCTAGATTTTGTGGTAACATATCACAACTTCTTTTTTGGATTTGTTATTCAGTTATTTATTCATTTATGGCATATTAAACTGTCTTAATGCTGACTTTTAATCTTTTTATTTTTATTAGTGCATATATATATATATATATATATATATATATATATTATCATGCATGCTTTGTACATGTGGGTACATTATTTTGGGGGACAGATTTAATTTTCCACTTAACAATTTTTTGGATAGTGTCTCTCATTGTAGCTGCTATTCAATGATAAGCTAATGAATAGCTAATGAATTTTAAGGACTTACTTGCTTTCCCCTCCCCATTGTGGAGATTACTAGCATGCACTGCCATGCCTTTGTTGTTTCTGCTGCTGCTGCTGCTGCTGCTGCTGCTGCTGCTGCTGCTGTTGCTGTTGTTTTTAGTTGGTACTAGAGCCTGGAACTCAGGTACTCATGTGTATACATCTAGGATTTTACTCATTAAGACACATCTCTGTGCTTTAATTAGCATTTGTCTTAGCAATGTGTCCTGGGAGTGCCCCTGCACCATTAATCCTCATAAAATAACATTCATAATGGCTATGTGACGTTCTATCCAGTATATCCATACCTCACTTGATATAATCAGCACCCATATTTAGCTATTTAAGTTGTTTCTTGTCTCTGGGGACTTGCTTGACTTGGTTTCTATCAAACCTAAATTGCAATGAATCTAATTAAATTTTAGCCAAAATTTCTAGAGCTAACTGATTATTTCAGGGTCTCCAACACTTTTGGGTGATGTGAACTGTTAAAGCAGCCACATAGTGTATCTCTCTAATTAAGTTTCTTCTCTATACCCTGCTGTGAACCGTCCCTCCACCACCAGCAACACCCAATCTGTTTCATCTTGGTAATGGTAATTTTGCCTGCTCTGAAGCACTGATTAAAATCCACTGACAGCCCTATTTAAAGTCTCATGTACTCTGTGGGACTTTGAAAGCTTCATTTGGGGGTGTATTTTCTCTCCATCCTCATCCTCTTGTCTCCTCACATTGGCTTCCTGTCTAACCAATGTCAGTCGTTGATCCTTAATTTCTATAAGTCACTCTCTCCAATGTCAACAGGATTACTCAGCAAGTAAATTGCTTGCTTTGCAACCACAGGACCTGAGTTCCAAATTCAGAATCTCCTTTTAAAAGGCTGGACATAGTGGTAGAAGCTTGTGATCCTAGCACATTAGTATGGGAACTATGGACAGATTTCTTGGGCTCACTGGCCATGTAGCCTAACCAATTAATTTAATTCTAAGCCCTTAAGAAGCACTTACCTAAGAAAAAGTTGGATAAGGGACTGGCAAGATGAATACAGTAAAAGCATTTGCAGTCAAGGCTGATGACTTGGCAATCCCTGGAATCCACTAAGTAGAAGGAGAGAATTGATACTTACAAGCTATCCCCTGACAATACATACACACACACACACACACACACACACCCCACATGCACACAGAGATGATAGAGATGATAGATAGATAGATAGATAGATAGATAGATAGATAGATAGACAGATAGATGAAAAAATTAAAGGTGATAGCACATAAGAAACAGTACTTGAGGTGTTTATTCTCTGGCTTCTGTATGCATAAACAGATATACACAAACACACACAAATAAAACTGTGTAAGCCCATTTGGATTCTTTTTCCAAATAAAAATTTTAAAATAAAATTTAAAGACAGCAGTGCTTATATTACAAATTTCTCCATTAGCTAATGTCAAGGAATGTTATAAATAAGTCAAGCAGAGAATGTCATTGCCAGATCCCATCCTTGAAACTATACCCTCTCTAGACCACCTTCATTAATACACTTCTTCCAGGCCCATCTGTCTCTCACTGTGTACCACTACCATGGCCTGAGCACACCAAAGAATCTTTCCTGGCACCCACATCTATTCTTTCTCCCCCATTTAGAGCCACATTATGCTTGATATAGACATATGTCTAACTATGCCCTGCCAACTTCTACACTAGACCACAATTCTAAGAGGCTAGTAATCATGTCCTTTTTTCCCTTTATAAAGCTGACTTCTAACAAATACTTGTTATGAAATTACCTTGTCCCAAATTTATAATCAAAATTATCTATTTAAATAAAATTCAAATAGAATTACTTCATACATAAATTTAAAATAATGAAAGTAGAAACTTCCTCGAGAAACTTCTTTGCTCTTATTATTAAGAACATCTTGTAAAGAGTATATAATTAGTTTCTGTCAAAAATGCATTAAATATAGGTTAAAAGTCCATCAGAAATTTTTTTTTAAAATAAAGGTCCCTTAATAAAAGTTGTCTTACTTTACATTGCATATGATATTGTAATGATTTACCTAACTATGCAGACTTCCTGTCTCCTAACACAGCATTAATGACTGTGTTTATAAATAACCTCTGACTGTTAAAGGAGTACATTGACAAATTAAAATTTCTACAGTGTATCATATAATGTTGGTGACTAGAATAATGTATTTTTGAAATGCTTTCTTCTTAGGAGCATAATTGCTAGTAATAACGCACATATTTGATGATTATTTTACAAAAATTAATAATAAATAAGGGAAAAGTATATTTTATGGAGCATTGCGAAACTTCCCTCTAAACAAAAGGCAGCCCTGCAGTGAGAAGTAAATACATTAAATGAAATAACTTAGATTTAAAATGTGTGGGGAAAAATAAGAGGATTTATGTTTTTACAAAACCTATCTGACCTGATCATCTGATGAAAGAAATTTCAGAAGGATCTAATGAGTAGCCAAGATTCTCACAGAAATGACGCTGACCCACACTTTGGAAAATAAAATGTAGAAAAGCTTGAAGAATACAGAAAGGTATTAGGGGCTATATTATCCAAAACTCTTAACAATCAGAAATCATCCAGCCAAATAAAAACAGAGGTAATTCAGAGAGAAGATTGTTCTCTCCATAAAATTTCATGTGTTGTTTTTCTTATGACAGACTGCTCAAAGAGAACAAATCAAATGACCAAGTCAGAGTTTTGAGAATGTATCTATTGCTTCAGTTGTGTGAATGAAGGTCTAAGGTTCTGAGAGTCTAGAGTGCTTTCAACGAGGCAATGAGTAAGAGACATCGCTTTTCCTTATGCCAGATCCCCATGCAGCTTAATTAAGGTTTTTAAGCAAGTCAGCTGCTGAGATCATTGAAGTCAAATCTGTGCTTTAGTAGTTTAGAAAATGTTCCTTTATTAACAGTTAAATTATGTAAACAACCAATGAGTCTATGGTGTTTCATATTCTATAGTAAGAGTTATACATTTCTCAATTATTCCTTTGAGTCCTGATTTTAATTAGAAACAAGGAGACTTAAAAGAGAGACCAAGGATTCCTTACCCATTGATTGAACTTTCCATGTGTTCTGTCTGCACACTGGAATGTTAGTGGCCTGAACACACACACAATTGCTACTTGTTCTCATGTTCATGCTTTCCTTACATGAACCCTTAGATGAAGAATTTCTGTTGTGGTTGCTATTTCTATCTACAATCTGTGACCACAATTACAGCATAGAGTATGAGAATTAGAACAAAACTGGTTCAGCCTCTAACCCAACTACTTCTGACCCTTTCTTCGAGAACCCCAAGGCAATATGTGGACAGAGCTTTGTTTTTGAGCATTTGCCTAGCATTCATGGTACCTTGGATTCCAGTCCTAGCATCTCATAAAAACTTATATCAAATGTTTCCTATTAACATAAGTGCTTGCTCGTCAGACCCAGGCTACTAACAGATTCTGGGTGTGCATAAATCAAATTCTCTCTGGTTTTGATTGTGGTGAGTTATCTACCAAAGGGAGAATCCACAGGCTTGGATATAAAAAGTTTAAATAAACTTCTACTCTGTAAAGAGGGCATCCCTTTGTACTATGAAAGTTAAGGGTTGCAGGGCAAGATATGTGAGCAAGTTGTTATTAATACAGTTTCATGATAAAAATGGAGTCACATGAAGGAGAGGTTAGACACCTGCCCATTAACAACTATTATGACTAAGGACCATGAGTAAGTCAGAAGCTGCACAGGACATAAAGGTACACAACCCCTTATCTGTAGATTATGGTGTAAAGGAAACACACATACTGGTGTCTTTGTTAAAATAATTAAGCTATTAAATAACCAATGAAGACATTAAAATGATAACCAGAAAAGTATTTTTATCTCAGGGGGTAAAAGTTTATGAACAAGGGTAAGGTGGTTTTATTTCCTCTGTTCTTTAATAGAAGGTAAAACAGGAAGCGCAAGGTTTGAAGGTGCTCCTGACAGCTATTGAGAGATGTCACAAAAAATGAATAACGACAAGCAATGACCCAGGAAATAAAATGCTGATTGAAAAGGTGAAACAAATGTAGATATTTTTAAAATAACATAGCCACCAACAAAATAGGTGTTACCTAAATTGTAATTAAATCTGTTTCTGTAGGTGTGTGTTCTTTATTTAATATTCCATGAAAATATGACACCATTAAAACTTCTCATGCATAAAAGAAAAATGCATAGCAGTCCATACTATTCCTCAACAGTTTTATCACACATAAACCCTGATGTAATATAAAGCAATTTATCATGTGTGTATATTTAGATATATATATATATTCATTAGTAAGGGTTCTCTAGAGAAACAGAGCCAATAGGATGGTGTATATGTGTGTGTGAGTGTGTGTGTATGTGTGTGTGTGTATTTGTGCGTGGGGGGGTATAGAGACAGACAGACAAAAAGACAGACACAGAGAATTATTAGTTCTTTATAAAATATTACCGAATTATGTCTCATCTAAAAGCCTGAAGCACTGTGGTTTCTCCGTCCATAGACTGGGCCCTCATCAGCTGAAATAGTCCCACAGTGACTATCTCACATTGGATGGGTATTTGCTCAGTTCACAAGGATGAGTGCTTCAGCATTCCTACTCTAGCACCACAGTCTGAGAAAATTTTGAAAAGGCATTGGTCCTTTGTCAGGGATGGAAGCCTACAAACCCTGCTTCTGATATTCTCAAAGGAAGCAGCAGCAACAGGGAGAATTCTCTCAGTGGGAAGTGGGAAGGCTCATCAGCAAGAGGGAAGGTCAGGTTAGCAAAAAGTGAAGTAAAGAATTGCCCTTCTACCATCTGTCCTATCTCAGCTCCTACCAGAAGGTGCCAACTAGACTCTACACTCAGGGGTTGGATCTCCCACATCAATTAAGACAATAAGGATAATTGTACAGGTGAGGTTCTCTACTCCAGAGATTCTCATTTGTGACAAGTTGACATTAAAATGAACCACAGCAATATGCAAGTATACAATGCTTAATAACTGTCAGTCAATAATTGCCATAGTTTCCTGAAAATATTCTTACATATTTGAAGGATCAACTGAAAGTTTTACAAGATAATCCATAAGAAAAGCAGTTATTATCATCTGGCCTTGCACACAAGTTTTCTTTATTATTAAGGAAAAAAGTTCTGACAACTTATATTGTTATAATTGCTCATTACTTGACCTTGGAGTAAGTTTTTGATATTTATGTCTTAAATATTAAAATGAATAGTAAAGAGGAGATCATGTGTTGTGTTTTACCACTTATTTCTTAAAATATTTTTTAATTGAAATAATGTAACTTTGTCCCTCTTCCCTTTCTCACTCCAGACCCTCCCAGCTATCTTCTGTCAAGTCCCTGCCATATATCCCTAATTGCTACATGATAGTTGATAGCCTCTTTTTTGTTGTTTTTTTTCTTGTTTTGTCATTTATTTATTTATTTATTTATACTCCAGAGTTTATCTCCCCCCTCCCGTCCACCCTCTGACTGTTCCACATCCCATACGTCCTTCCCAACTCCCTGTCTCCACAAGGATGTCCCCAGCCTTCTAACCCCCACCCAAACAGACCTCTAAATTCCCTGGGGCCTCCTGTCTCTTTAGGGTTAGGTGCATCTACTCTGATCAAATCTAGACCTGAGAATCCTCTACTGTATATGTGTTGGGGGCCTCATATCAGGTAGTGTATGCTGCCTGGTTGGTGGTCCAGTGTTTGAGAAATCTCTGCATCCAGGTTAATTGAGACTGCTGGTCCTCCTACAAGATTGCCATCCTCGTCAGCTTCTTCTACTCTTTCTGTAATATATTCAAGAATTTTCAGTCTATTTTAAAGTTTTAAGCTGAAATTTTATTCTGCTCCTTTAAATGTCTTTCCTATCTAGGGTCATTTTATTAGCAAGTTCAGTACAGTCTCATCTAAAGATATTTGCTCAGTTTACAGTTAGTAGAAAAATTTCCATCATTAATGGAATGCACACAGTTTAGAAATTAGTGTTATTAGGGTGCCTAAATTCTTGCTAGAAGGCAACTGAATAAAATATTCTTTCTATTTTTGTATGTTATACAGCACAACACTCAACAATGTTGGCCTGTTACATTTAATAATGTAAAAGATCAAATATTCAATGTGAATGAACTTTGAAACAGCTATACCAAATGCCACATGAATCTCAGTATAATTAATGAGCTTACCTCATATTTATTAGGCAGATATGATTATTTTCCTTAAAACACAGGAGCCAAGTACAATAACAGTTAAGAAACAAATCTTACAACTGCTTCCCTGAATACAAGCAAGAAATTCTGATCAAATATACACATTTTAATTTACATTTATAACAACCAGACTGTAGTATAAATCTCATTTACCAATCATGAAAGTCCTATGATCATCAACTTTAAGGATCTGTATTTTGCAAGGCACACTAGGTAATCAGAGATAGACTCCACTGGAATAATTTTTATTTAAAATCTTTATGTTTAAGGATAAACATATTCACAAATTGGATTGCTGTTACAGCCTTATAAATTTCTAAAATGTAAACAGTAGCTTACAAGATCCATTATGTATTCAATTTTGAATTCCTATAATAAATTCCTATAAGCCCTATAATATTTTATGCAAACTTGATCAGAAGATGCCAGGGGACATATAAAGAGTACACTCCAACTCATTGCTAATTATGAAGAGTGTCAAGCTCCATAGTTTATTGGCAGTATGTTGATATGGATCATTTTCTTACTCCTGGCCACAAACCACTATAATTTTTAGAAATTCAGATATTATCTAGGCTACTAGCACTTAAAACGTGGTCTTCAAATTAATCTCATCAACATACCTCCACACAGTTTGTGAGAAATACCAGTTCTTGCCCTACAAACACCCCAACCTATTGAATCAAAAATTCTAGAAGAACTGGGAAATCTGCACTTATTTATTCTTATTTGTGTATGACTTCATGGAAGGAAGCACATCCATTGTCACTTGGGTAAACATTTATTTCATGGTGCATGTCAGAGAATGACCTTGAATCTTGACACTTGTCTTTTACTTTGCTTGAGACAGAATTGCTTTACTATTGTTATTGTTTGCCACAACACTCCCTAGACTATGGCTTCCAGTTTCTAGGGATTCTCCTCTCTATGCCTCCTCTCTACACTGGCCATAGGTGCACTGAGATGATGGACAGGTAAATATGACCAATCCAGCTTTTACATGAGGTCCTGAGACTGAAACTTAGATCCTCATCTCTGTGTGACATATTCCTTACCCATTGAATTACTTCCCCTTTCCAGAAGCCTGTATTTTAAAAACTCTGGATGATTTTGCTGTGTGCCTCAATTACAGACAACTTAGCCTTATGTTTTCCAGTTCTATGGGTGACAACACAATTATAGAACATCAAAATCAAAAGGAATGTCAGATTTCCTGGCTTTTCAAAGAAAGGCGATTCATATTTCTAATTTTTTTATAAAGCCAATTTAGTCAAATCCAACACCCATAATGAAAGGGGAAATGAACTGCTCCATTCTACCCTATTTCATGCCACCAGAACAAATGCAGTAAGTCACAGAATGGAATACACCAGGGGAACGTGTGACAAAGGTTTTGTCAGCTCTTGAAGAGGAGAGAAGGGAGGAGGGCTGGTGGCCCAAGCCTGAGAAGTATGGCTGTACAAGTGAAATACACAGTGAGATAAATGCTTCAGTGAGCCTGGATGAGAATGAACAAAAACTTTATATCCCTCCCCTATATGCTATATCATATCACTTGCTTGTATCCTTTGTGTCATTTGAAACTCTAATGGAGAAAACAAAATAAGAAGCAATGATAAATGACAGAGAGGCCTGCTACAGACTTTAGTAAAGCAATTAACTGGAACTTCATATACAGTATGACATACCTGCAGTGTTGATATGCTTAGTGCTACACAATTATTGTGTATACAAGGTGATGCTTAACAAAGAATATGTCTCAGGAATAAACAATTTAAATATAAGAGAGCAAAATAACAGGTGCTAGAAGGACTGATAACACTGATAGTAAACATGTTCTTCTTTATAAATGTTTGTTAGGTTAAACTCCAAATGAAATATTAAACATTTTTCAGATGATGACTAAAACTGAAATTTCAAAGATTAGATAGACCATAGAAAGTTGGTAGATACTAGATGCTAGAATATGACAGATGATTGACTGATAAAAGATAGATGAAAGATGATAGATAATAGATATAGATAAATGATGATATATATACATATTGATAGATAGATGATAGATAGATAGATAGATAGATAGATAGATAGATAGATAGATAGATGATAGATCGATAACAGATAGAGATAGATGACAGATTATAGATAGATGATAGAGATGATAGATAGATGATAGATAGATAGATAGATAGATAGATATAGATAGATAATATAGATGATAGATGATAGATAGAACACAGAAAAGTAGAGCATAATAATAATCTCTATTTAACTACAATTTTATTTTGCTTTGTTTCATTTGTTGATAGACTTACATAAAAAATACAGCTATATTTTTGCATTCTATGCTTAATATTTTCTATGGTTTATGGAACTACTAATTTGTATGGAAATAAACATATTTTTCTAAAAATGAACCTTTGTGACTTAAGAGAAAGGAGAGGAGCCAAATATACAGGTACAAAGAAACATATTCATTCAACCCCTAGACTTTTATACCTTTTAAAACATTAAAGCAAGCTCATTACTCTATTAGGAAGCCTTTCCCAACCCAATTGCTCTCAATTTGTACAGTGTCAAATTCCAGACAAGAAAGGCCTGAGGCTTTACCAGGCTCATTTCCAAACTTCCTCGTCCTCTGAACCCTGGAAGCATAGCAGATGGTCCTGCATTCCCCTCTCCCAATAGGGTCCATTCTTTAATATCTCTCGGGTGATGTGTTTATCTGTCTTCTAAATAACAGAAACTACACATGATGAATTTCTAAGTTTTCTATAAGCAAAGTAATGAATTAACTACAAAGAATTTAAACACATTTTCAGTGGAAGACACTTTGTGATGAAAAAGGATGTATCTTATACTGAATTAATGAGCTTCAGTAACTAACATACATGGAATATTTACAAGGGTAAATACTGTGTAAAAAGTGTCATCCCTTTAAGATGTGACCCGAAATTGTGTTATTGTCACTGGATTTTTTGAGATTATTATACAGTTACATCATTTATTCCCCCTTTCTTCTACCTTCCTCCAAAATCTCCATGTTCCCTTCGTTGCTCTCTTTCAAATTTATAGCTGCTGAGATGGGTCAGTGGGTAATGTCACTTGACGCCAAGCCTGATGACCAGAGTTCTATCTCCAAAATCTTCATGGTGGAAGAATAGGACTGACTCCAGCAAATATTCCTCTGACCTCCACAAGTGCTTTATGACAAACACTTTTCTTCACCTTTGCACAGGAGACAAGTAGGTCATAGAAAAAAGAAACCAATCGTATATCTCAGTAGTAATATTTGAAGGTTATAACTTAAACACAAATATTGAGAAGGGCACAATTCAGTCCAGAGCAGTCTCCTAACAGTTGACTCCATACCAGGATCCCACACACTAGATACAAAATAAGCATTCTGAAGTCAGTTCACTGCCTACATTAGCATCTCAAAAGAAATCACAGCCTTCCCCTTCAACTTGCAAAAATAAAACTTTAATGAAATTCAGAAAAAGTCTTGGGGAGTCAGAACCAAATACATATGCCTCCTGCAACTATCAATGCCCAAATTGAAGATTTTCCTTGACTTCAGGATCCAGGAATTCCAAGTGCCTCAAAACCACCTGAATCCTGATACTCACAAAGACAGGAGTGACCCTGGCACTGGGCAGGATTGTATTGCATCTGTGGCAGTCCTAGAACTCTATAATTGGTGTATCTACTTCAGACGAAATTCCACTGTATCCAGGGACATCTCTAGGACATGGTATGTTTTATAATGGATTAGAAGATGCAGGACAAATAGAAGATAGGTATTAAGAGACTAATGCAGTGAGTCAGCTCACCTAAGTGTGGGAACATGTACTATCTAGACAATTGTCAGGTTAACATATAAGACACTAGCAAAGCTGAGCTGCTGTTCATTGGCAGAATGTCTTCCTTCCAAAACTATTCAATGCTGCTCTTGGGTTATTTCAGCTAATGAAATCACAGGCACTCAGATTGTAGCACACAATTTCTCTAACTATGACTTTCATCATCTGTAAAAATACCTTCAGAGAAATGCTTCTGTTGGTGTTTGACTGATAACTGGGGCCTATAATTTGTAATGTTGATATAACAAAGGACCATCTCTACATGTAATGTTCCATTATGTGGTTAAGGGCTACCAGGCAACAAGGAAAGAACTGGAACCATCTTGAAACCAGCATGTTAAAGGACCCCTGGCTACCAGCAAGGGAAAAAACTAAAGGAAGAAGAACCAAAGATAGCCCAGGGCAGCTGGTATAACCTCTCATAGTTGTATAGGTGCCAATGGGCACCAGCAGAATCTGCATAACAATTGTCATCTGGCTTGCTCTTGCATAGTTTTCAGTTGAATAATAGGTATAAACATATAATGAGAGTCATATTTTTGTATGCATATCGGTGAACTTTTACTTCATGTTATCATCATCATCACTGATAGCAAGGACATTTATTTAAAAGAAAATGTGCTTGAGTATTAAGTAGTATCATTTTCTAGCACAGATGTTTTGTGGAAATCTCTACTATGTGTATGGGAGAAGTGGCATGTACAGAATCAGAGGTATGTGGTCTCTGTGTATGAGTCCAAGTGCAGTCTTATATGTATGGATTTTAAAAGACCACACATCCTTCCCATTCTACATTGTTTGAGACAAGGGCTCTTTGTTGTCCACCAAACAAGAGCCTAAACCTGGAGCTTCTGGGGATGCATTTGAATTTACATCTTAGCATATGAGCACTGGAATTACCAACACCTGCCACTGTCTAGTTTTTATATGGGTTCTTGGGATTCAAACTCGGGTCTTCATACTTGTTCATCAAGGGCTCTATCTATGAAATCATTTCTCCAACCTTT
This sequence comes from Grammomys surdaster, assembly GCF_004785775.1. Lineage (NCBI taxonomy): Eukaryota > Metazoa > Chordata > Mammalia > Rodentia > Muridae > Grammomys > Grammomys surdaster. The sequence goes on along the minus strand of NW_021604634.1, from coordinate 8,806,789 downwards.
ATCTGTGCTTACTAGTTGTTTTAACAACACTAATATAATACCACTTTACTGCCACATCTTTTTGTATGCACGTGTATTATCAAGCACAGGCACAGAGTTCTACACCACAGCTCTAGTTTGTTTTCTTAACTAAAATGCCAGGATAGCAGGAACTTTTAGGAACATTATATACTGCAGGTCATCACTTCTTTACCAAATTGCTGGTTCCCTTTTTATATAAAGCAGAATACTACATAAATTCATTACAAAAACACACACATACACACACACACACACACACACACACACACACACACACTTTCGTTTTTACTATACATTCAACTGCCAATGGACATTTAGGTATTCCTTTACCTTAGTTATTGTGAATAATCTTTCAGGCCAGTCTTAAGAACCAACTAGTTTACTATACTAGCATCTACATGAAAACTAAAAATCCCAAGGACCTGAATGAGCAAACTTACAAGCTTTCAAGCTGCTGCTATACAGATTTGTAAATTTATACATTTCATTTCTCCTGCATAGATTTATATATGTATACAAACTTTATGTGAATCTTTTCAGAATAGTAATTGCCAGTGGCCAGCCCCGGAGTGGTGGGAGGAGAAGAGATTTCTTTCTTCTCCTCATCTGTTCTTCTTGAGGCAGCCACAGGGGATGGGAATGGAAAAGCGGGGGATAAGATGTGATCTTAGATATTTAGGGTCAGGCCTTGGGCCTTATGAGATTCATGGTAAGACTTTGGTCTTATGAGATATTTAGGGTTGCTGTATAATAAGGTTTACTTATCTACGTTACTAAATTTTACTTACTAGGCTACTGTAGCTGGCCCGTTATCTGTTTGTTCCTCTAAGGCCAGAAACTGCAGTTTCTGTCCACTTACACCTCAGCCCAAAGACAGCAGAGAATTAGGCAATGTGGCCTTTGTTCTATCTCAGCAGAAACTGATGGACCCTGACTTATGCCTGCTAATCTGAGGTCACAAAAAGAAAAAACACTTAGAGAAATTATTATAGAGTTTATTACTAACTGTAAAACGTTTCCTATGAAAGCTATCTAAGGAGAAAAGTGGAAAGGTCCTAAGTGGGGAAAAGGAAAAGATTCTAACAAAGGAAAAATTCTAAGTGAAAAAATTCTAAGCAGAGGAAAACGAAAGGACAAATGGTTCTGAACGAACCCTACATCTACGACTACTACTCTCTTTGTCTTTGTCTTCAGTACTTATGCATCTTTCAGAGTATATGGTCACATGTTACAAAGTTAATCACAAGTTCACACCAAAAATCAAATCATAACTTGAAATAGAAGTTTACAACACAGAATGTTTACATGCATATCCATTAGGAGCAATTATCTACTTAAACATCCATCACCTATAAACCTCCACAGGATCACTGAAGGTTTAAAACTATAAGAAATTAGTGAAGTTTTGTATAGGTAAACTCAGGCAATTTTTTCTCTTCTGTCCTAGTACCTATAATAAATAATGAGTTCCCTTTTAGTGATCTTTGTTAATTGTTTTACAACTTCTTGGAATTTCTGAGCAGGAGAAAGTCTGGTTACTATCTAAGGGTAATTAACTGATGACATTCAGGAGATTGACAGAGTTCTCATAGCAATTTTGATTATCAGAAAGTGACCTAATATCAGTCCCACTATAAAAGAGCTTAATAATCATTGACATAATTTTAGGAATTCTTATAGGATCATCATGAAGAAGTCATCTATTTGTCTATATAGCATCACTACAAGACAGTACATCTTCATGGAGCTGCATAGATCTGCTCCAATGGGGTGTGCTATTGCTTGGTGATTGTTACATATGTTTAATAATAATAATAATATTGGATATTATACATATTTACCTTTCAATGTTATCTCCTCTTCCATTCTCCCCCAAAACCCCTTATCCCATACCCCCTCCTCCTAATTAATTTTAGTGTAGGTGTGCTCCAAACATCTCAGTCCCATCTCCCTGCTCTTGAATTCCCACACAGTAGGGGATCCAAACTTTTGGGGACCATGGCCCTCCACTTTCACTGAAGTCTAACAAGGTCACCCTCAATTCTCTATACAGGTGCATGAGTCCCTCCCTTTGTGCTCTCTGGCTGGCAGTTTAGACTTTAGGAGCTCTGGTTGAAACTTTTGATACTCCTTCTAGAAAGGACCAAAGCATCCACACTTTGGTCTTCCTTCTTCTTTGTGAGTTTTATGTGGTCTATACATTGTTTCTTAGAAATTGTGAGCTTTTGGGCTAATATCCACTTATCAGTGAGTGCATAACATGTATGTTCTTTTGAGATTGGGTCACCTCATTCAAGATGATATTTTCCAGCTCCATCCATTTACCTAAGAATTTCATGAACTCATTGTTTTTAATAGCTGAGTAGTACTCCATTGTATAAATGTACCACATTTTCTGCATCCATTCTTCTGTTGAAGGGCATCCGGGTTCTTTCCAACTTCTGGCTATTATGAGTAAGGCTGCTATGAACATGGTGGAGCATGTGTCCCTGTTGTATGTTGAAAGGTCTTTTGAGTATATGCCCAGGAGTGGTATAGCTGGGTCCTCAGGTAACACTATGTTCAATTCTCTGATATACCGCCAGACTGCTTTCCACAGTGGTTGCACCAGTTTACAATCCCACCAACAGTGGAGGAGTGTTCCTCTTTCTCCACATCCTCGCCAACATGTGCTGTCATCTGTGTTTTTGATCTTAGCCATTCTGACTGGTGTGAGGTGGAATCTCAGTGTTGTTTTCATTTGCATTTCCCTGATGACTAGAGATGCTGAAGACTTCTTTAGGTGCTTCTCAACCATTCGAGCTTCCTCAGTTGAGAATTCTTTGTTCAGCTCTGTGCTCTATTTTTAATAGGGTTCTTTGATTGTCTAGAGTCTAATTTCTTCAGTTCTTTGTATACCTTGGATATTAGCCCTTTATCAGATGTAGGGTTGGTGAAGATCTTTTCCCAATCTGTTGGTTGCCGCTTTGTCCTATTGACTGTGTCCTTTGCTTTACAGAAGCTTTGCAGTTTTATGAGGTCCCATTTGTCAATTCTTGGTCTTAGAGCACAGGCCATTGGTGTTCTGTTCAGGACCTTTTCTCCTGTGCCTATGTGTTCCAGGCTTTTCCCCAGTTTCTCTTCTATTAGTTTCAGTGTGGCTGGTTTCAGGTGGAGGTCCTTGATCCACTTGCAATTGAGCTTTGTACAAGGAGATAAGTATGGATCAATTTGCATTTTTCTACATGCTGACCTCCAGTTGGACCAGCACCATTTGTTGAAAATGCTGTCTTTTTTCCACTCAATGGTTTTAGCTCCTTTGTCAAAGATCAGGTGACCATAGGTATGGTGGTTCATTTCTGGGTCTTCTATTCTATTCTATTGATCCTCCCACTTGTCTCTGTTTCAATACCACACAGTTTTTACCAGTATTGCTTTGTAGTACAGCTTGAAGTCAGGGGGACTGGAGCCATTACAAGGTCCCCTTCAAATACTGGAGGTCAGGCCTCTATCCCCACCTTCGCAAGTTTAGAATTGCCACAGCCCTTCTATACTTTGAGAAGGGAGGAGATGTCAGGGGCAGCGCTGCTTACACACTGAAGGCCTAAAATCAGCCATAGGCCTAAAATCAGCAATAGGCCGGTCATACATGTATACTAACACCAAGTCTTGGGTCTCAGTGGAAAAACAATGAAACAGATGGCTATAAGCTAATGTAAACAGGCAGCTTTTGTGGAAATTTACAAGCCTGAGTAGTCATAGACCTTGTAAATAGGTAGCCTGGGCAGACAATATCAACTTAGATAAGGACAATCGAGTCATAGGCAGAGTCATAGTGACTTGTCCCCTGAACCTTCACCCAGCCGATACCTGGTTCTGATGATATCTGTATTCCCCCTGATCACCCACACTCCATTGTCACTTCCTTCCCCACATCCTGCCTTTCTGTGTTTATAACCTCTGTGTGAAAAAATAAATTATAAAAAAAAAGGAAAAAGAAATGAGAAAAAAAAGAAAAAAAATTTAAAAAAAAAAATAATAATAGGAAAAGCATTTTAATAGCAGAAATCTTTCCTAAAGTAAGTCCCTCACAGCTTTGGTGGATACGGCCTCACTTGTCACAGATTATATAATAATCCAAGGCAAGCATTTCAGGATGATCATCTGCTAATTATTTGCTTGACCCATTATGGCTCCTGACAAGTAATGTTGTTGGGAAGCAAGAGGCAGAATGCCTAGAAATAGCAGATCATTTTAAACAGTAACCTCAAATATGAATATACTGTGTGAACATCATTGAAACTCAGTATATTGAAGTCATTCAAATGTTTCTAAATATCAGAATAACAGAAACATAAGCCACTTAAACATATCATCATTTTTTGTGTGAATAAAACCAAAGATTTCCATGCTGTGGAAATCACACACAGTATTTAGTGATGGTCTAGAATCATGAAGTGAGGCAAGAGATTGAACATTATGAGCCAAGCAGATGTGACTCTCTACTTGCTGCTCCAACCCTCTTCATCCACTTCTTCAGGTGGCCACATTTACCCGCTTTTCACAAAACATTCTAAAACACTGCACATTCGAACACTTGGTGTCTGGGTCTTTTCAGTTCAACTGTCTGTCACATTGCACAGAAAGAAACTTATCTCAACAATAGTCTCTAATGGGAGCAGTATTCAGCAGTAAGTTGTCCTTTAAATGTTAACCATGCCAGCTTGTAGGCTATTTACCCTCCAATTACTTTATTTTCCACTTTTCAAAGGGCTCTATTGTAATAGAGCAATCATATCTTAGAGACACTGAGAGGAGCTGCAAATTCCTGAGAACAATTTATGAAATTCAGAATGAAAACGTGCTTCACTCTTTTTAACAATGGTTCTAACAGGATAAAGCTTGGTTCTAAAAACCATAGGAATCATTCATTTTCTCTGTTTTGTGTTACTACTAAAATAAATGTTTCTTTCTTCCCTGTGAAAAATCAAATGAGCTCCCTGATTTTTTTTTCTTGTTTCATCTTTTTGTTGACAGCATGCTATTCTTTAAAAAAAAGTCATCTAAAGAACAGATATTCTCTCCAAAAAATAATGCCAGCAGCAACAACAACAAAATCCATTTGCTTTATAAGAGATAATTTAACAACTCTTCTGAGGTGCCTCAGCTGTCTGTATTGGAAATGACTTGAAATTAATAGTTTGTTTCAATCATGTAGATTTAAATAAGTATACCACTTACCTTGTTTTTTGTTTTCTAAGGCAAAAAAAAAAATTATTGTCCATTCATTATGTCTTCTATCATGGAATTATTTAGCTATTCATTTCTCTGTACGAAACCGTCCACTATGTCACTGCTGTATAAGTTACCTCATTGTGGTACTTATTTCAAATACAAGAAGAACTCAAATGCAACCTTACACAGCCTTACTAAATGGCAAATGTAAATTTGCCAAAATTTTGAAAGTGCTTTCTTTAGCCTTATAATCATAAATAATGTGATTTAGAACTTTCAATGAAAATCTCTGAGATTATACTCTACATATGATGTTGAAAATAAATTTCCCACCATTTTATGGCTGCTAGTAGAACCTCTGACATATGTAGGGTAAAGACATTCAGCTATTTACTACTTGCAGCATCGTTGCTAGCCACTGCATCAGCATTTTTGATAGTTTTCAAAGCTCTGCTTCTTACCAGTAGGTGACATAAGAAGAGGTCAGATGACCTGTACAGGAGGTGAAATATGTTACAGATATGTAACTCAAAGTTTGGGACATCTCTATATTTTATATCTAGCTTCAAATGCATCTCCAGGAGACATTGTTTTTCTTGTACTGTAAGAACCAAATCTAAATCTTTGAGTTCTACGAATACCTTTGAAAAGATAAATGAGGAAAAAAGTCAGTGTCTCTGCTCAGAAAACATGCAGAGATGCAAAAGATTCACAGAACTCTGTTAGAAATCGACAACAGCATAGATGTCGTTTTCTTGTGTTCTTACCCAATAAATTTCAATTTCAATTTTTAAAATATTTTAAATTACTAGCTTGCTGGAGAATTCATTATAAGAAGCCTGAAACAATCGTATCCTTTCCCATTTTGTTATCAGAGTTGTTAGAGCGAATCCCTGTGCCCTGTTAGCTCTAGCAGACTAGGCTCAGGCAGGCACCTGTCATCAATAAGCCAATAAAAGAGACAGATAATTTAGTAAAGTAAAGTAAAGAAAAGAAATCTCTTCAATTTGACCATTAGGAAAAGGAACACCTAAAGAGGTCCAGTGATACCCACTCTGATCCATGTTTGGGGCCTTAACTAAGGTTTTGGTTTAAATAGAGGCCAGGAGGTGTGCACAGCTGAACGAACTTGGTCAAGGTGTTATCTTGCCCATCGCTGTCCCATCTTTATGTAGACTCAAGTCTACCCTGCACAGTGGTCAGATAAGTTGAGTTGTTCATCTGGCTGACACCAGGTTTCACCCTGTCGTTTCCTTTTCTAGAATGAACTTTCTAGGTATCCTGGTTAGTTTTATGTCAACCTGACAACCTAGACATATTGCTGTGTAGAGGAAAGGAACTCAGCTGATAAAATGTACCCATAAGATTGGATGTGGGAAAGCCTGTGATACATTTTCTTGATTGATGATTGATATGGAAGGGCCCAGATCACTGTTGGCATTGCCACTCTTGAACTGCTGGTATGGGGTTCTATAAGAAAGTATGCTGAAAAGACATAAGGAGGAAACTAATAAACAGTTTACTTTCATTGTATCTGCATCTGTTTCTGCCTCTAGATTTTTACTCTTGAGTTCTCTCAGTGGTAGAGTTTGGCATGAGAGTTGTAAGGTAAAAGAAACTCTTTCCTTCCCAAGATGCTTTTTGTCATGATGTTTTGTAATAGCAATATAAACCTAAGAAACTAGAGACATTTTAAGTCCTTGAATACCATTGTTTCTATCATCTGGTAGCCAAGGGAAGAGCACAAGTGTCTCTTTAGAATATCTTCACTCCTATTTTGACTGTTACAATACTTATATCTATAATGCATATTAGACAATACCATTTAGGTTTGTGCTATGATTTAAATTTTCATTTTAAAAAAGATTGTTATTCCCCCATTAGTCAGGACCAGGTCACATTATTTAATTGCTTTCATTCAACATGTAATTTTTTTTATGATCAAAGGTATGAAAAGCAAAAAGTGTGGCTGCTTCAATCCCTGCATGTTCCATTCTTTTGTGCACACAAGACTGAACTGTCACATGCATTTTCATGATTTTAATCATTAATATTTATTGAGTGTCATGTGCCTGGCATTTTACAAGGCTGGGAAGACATAAAGGTAAATAAGCTTCCTTTTCACCAGCTTAAAGGAGAAGCTACATGAGAGATAAAAGATAAAATGAGGTTTGTACGAGATGCTAAAAGAACACAGGAAGGTGTGTGTGACTTCTCACTCAGGCTAGAGTCAGCCTTCCTAAATGATTATGCTTTATATTCTTTCTTAGCCAAAAGATGGAGAAACTACCATATATATGCATTTACTCATGTATATGCATGCATGCATATGAATGTGTGTGTGTGTGTGTGTGTGTATGTGTATGTGTGTGTGTGCACAGAATGCTCAAATTCTGTTCAAAGGATGAACTTCATGAAGTAGGATTTCTCTTTTCCTCATCTATGTTGAAAGGACCAAATCCAGATTGTCAGTCATTTAGTTACTGTTCTATTGGTGTGCTGTGGTGAAACACCATAACAAGAGCAGCTTGGGGAGAAAAGGTTTTATTTGGCTGAAGCTTCTACATCCCTGTTCATCATTAAAGGGAGTCAGGAAAAGAATTCAGAAAACAGAGCAGGAACATGAAGGCAGGAGCTGATGGGACAATGGAGATGTGCCGCTTACTGGCTTATTTGGCCTGATTTCCTATAGAATGCAGACCCAACAATCATGAGTGGCCCCATGCACATTAGGATGGGCTCTTTTACATCAATCACTAAGTAAGAAAATGCCCTACGAGCCACTGTACAGCCTGATTTCTCAGTTAAAGCTCTCTCCTCTCAGATAACTCTAGTTTGTGTAAAATTGATGTAAAACTAGACAGCACATCAGTCTTGGCATCAAGCACCTTTACCTAATGGTCCTCTTTGTCAGCCCTTTATTTTGTTACTTGAGATCAAGTGTCTCTAAGTAAACCAGGCAGACCTCCGGTCCCTTCTTCTAAATGAATTCCTAGAGGAAAAAAATGGAGACTTTAGCTTGGTAAGAGCTGAAGTTCAGATGAGTGTAAGATAGAAACTGAAAAAAGACAAAGGAACAAGAGTAAGCACATTTACATTTATAAAGAACCTTTAGTTGATACATACTTACATACACACATATATATACATACACACACATGCATATAAAATATGTACACACACATATAAAATGTGTACACATATATACACAGTACACAAAACATATACATATATATATATATACACACACATATATAGAGATAGACTCACAACATCTATACGTACACACATATACATACACAAACATATATATACACATACACACACATATTGTACATATACACAGAATACACAAAAAAATACACAAACATACATATATATGTACTTATATACAGAACACACACATACACTAAATTCATGTTCATAAAACTACATGACAAAATTGGCTGAAAATAACAATTTTTTTAGAAAAGAAGCCCAGACAGACTTAATGTAAACCATTATCTCCACAGCAAATACAATATTTTAACATAGATTTTGCTGGGAAAATTTATGGGTAGAAATTTTGTAACTCCCAAATTTACACAATTATGTTTCTGACTGAACTGAGAATCATAAATACTATGTAGGGAGTTTTCATTCTCCCAAAAGAAGTACAGTAGTAGAAGTTACTTTGGCAAAAAAAAATAGAGTGTTTATGTGGTGAGTTTAATAAGAAAAGCAACTGGTTTTCTTAAATATTAGCAAGAAGCCAGATGATAAAATCAAGGTAGAGACAACATGAAGGAAACAGATTGATCAAAGAGGTGCTAAGGAGGTAGACACCACAGGACTCAATGACTGACATCATGACAAGAGAATACAGCAAGACCAGGAGACAGATGTCCCCCAATCATGAGACAGTAGCTGCAGGGTTAATGTATGCGTTATACCCCATATCAGTAAATGTGGAAGAAAAGGCACACAATGGAAAAGAGTGATGAATACATCTGTGATATACACTTTCTTGGTAATTGCCAAGTTCTTGTTGGACAATGCATTACTATTCCATTGATAAATGCCAAACTGAAGAAGCATGAAGATTTCCTTCATTTCAGAAATCTGTTCTTCGCCAGTAGGTAATAAAAGAATAATGAGGCTGTATAAGCTCCAGCTGATAAGCTTTCCCAGCTTCCCGCAGCATCTTTGCATCCTTTCTGTGTTCCTTGGAGAAAATTTTATCCAAAGTAAATCAAAGATATAAGAAAATAATGAGATATATTCATGAAATATATCAGGTTTTGCTCTATCTAATGGTTTGTGTGTGTAATCTCAACCATCACAATTTTTGAGGCACATAAGCCAAAGATATATATATATATATAAAACATCAGGATTCCAAATTAAGTCTGTGGCATCTCAAACTATGCTCTGTGTCATTTTCCTGTATTTCCCATAGAGTTTTAAAGTTCTTGTTAAAAGAAAAAAAAGGATAGTGTTTTAGCATATTAATTTTATTGCTAATCCAGCTTGGAACGAGTGTATATGTTCTGTCTAAAATTCAGAACAGTGCAGATACACTACTCTGCATATAAATATAAGTTTTAAATAATGTTCTATTTTGTGAGACAGGTTATCATGTAGCTCAGATAGGCCCTGAACTTATTGTATCATGCTATGCCTCTCAGGATTGTAATTACCAGTATCACTATGTATCATAATGGCTGATTAATTGATTATGTTCTAATAAACAATTACGACTTATAAAGTTAAAAAAAAGATTTTTTAAACACCATTATGGATAGGACTCCTGGAATCATAAAATGGAAATAAAAATATAAACAGAGAGTTCTTAGGAGGAGACATTTAAAGTTAAGTAGTATAAAAATAATTTAGATTTTTCTACAAACAAATTATGGTATAGTCTACATAAGAATAGTTGCCATCTCTACTGTGCAACTTTAACTCTTAGATATATTTTCAAAATCATGTTAATTTTCCTGGTGCTTTCTCGATGTGATTGTACTTTGTGACACACACATCCATACACTCAAACTAAAAATAGTATATTTTAAAAATACAATGTTTATGTTAAATATTTGCAAAGTTAAGGATTTTGTTTGTAATTATCACAGCATTTATCAAATCTCAGAAAAAAATCAATCTAATAATTATTAAAACATATGTCCTACCCAAGCTTCTACTCTGATAATTATTTTAATAATCATATATCAAACTTCTAGAACCAGTGAAGTGAATAATCCAGACTCCTTGCGTTACACAAATTTTGCAGCAGAGCTTATAAATTGTACTTTAAGTATTCAGGCTATATGGGAACTTTGTTTTCAGCCTGCGACAGAATAAAGTGTGCATCATTGTTTGAAAATCCAAACTATTATTTGAAAAACATCATCCTGATATTACATTTAGAATGACTTTTTGAAACCTATCCCTGTAAAAATTTATTTGACATTTTACAGTTCTGCAGGTAGTATTGCTGTAATAAATCAAATCTAAGCAGATATTGCATGAGATGTCTCCATCTCAGAAAAAAATGTTTATCTGCCTAATTTAAGATAAGGACTGAAACAAACAGCATTTCTCATTACTTATTCTTATTACTTATTAATTACAATTTTGAGGATCATTAGCTGATATGAATTTTCCTGTCCTTAAATTGTATGGCCTTAATGTGATTTTCCAGCAAATGTATTAAACAACTGAACATACTGTTCAGGTCTCTATATGAACTTGCTATATTTATAATCGTAGATAATTCCTTGATTGCCAGAACTGCTAACACGCTCACAGAGAAGAGCCAACATATAACACACACTTTATTTTTTGCTGAATTCAAGTTTTATAAACAACCCTTTGAAAATGATGATAGAATAAGCTTTTGAAACCACTTGAATTTTTTCCTGTAGGTTATTTGCTTTTCCTTTTGTTCATCAACACCAATGGATTTTCAATACATTCTATACTCATGTTGTTTCAACTTAAAATATTCCTTTTGAACATTCGTCGCTTTATTGGCTGCCATAGACTGTTTGTAAAGCCTATAATTATTCAAATGGATTCTTTGACTGCTAATAGTAAAGAGTTAAGCTAGCTTTCATAAAGCGATCACAGTTGTAGAAAATTAATATCCTGGTAGGTAATTATAAGAATTAGAATACAAGACAAATTAATTCCAAGCAACAGGAATAAACGGATGTTACATCAACCAGAAAATTTGTAAAACTATTTTTGTTATGAAAAATGTTATGAAATGACTATTAAAATGTAATTCTATTTTAATAAATTAGAACATCTTTAGTAGTAATAAAATTACATTATATTGATTTGTTAGTATCTGTATGCTTTTAAATTGCCAGTCTAATTGTGAACTGAGTACTACATAAACTTAAACATTATGCATTTAAATATTTTATAATAGAGATATGAGTAAAGAATATTCAGACATTCTCCTGTGAGACAATACCATAACTTCAAAGATAACACCACCATTAATAATATTAATAACTATTATATTTCTTTAATGTGCAAACATAGAAATGTTTGCACATTAAAGACAATGAAAAGGAAGAAAGGAGATTAGACTGTTACAAGTTTTAACTAGAGTGGTGCAATTTAACTGTAATTCTTTTAAGTATTTGGAAGTAAAAGTTAAACAAATTAAAAACCCACAGCACATTCAGACAAGAAAAATAGGATATGAAAGTAGACTCTAACATAATAAATACAGTATTCAAATATTTCCACAACTGAAGTTTAGAAAAAGGAGAAGGATAGAAGGGAGAGTAATTCTCAAAACTATTTAAAACACTATGAACTGTATCTGTGACCAGTCTGGTAAGACATATCCACTGGTAGAATAGTGCCTTGACTATCATGTTAGTAATCAACCACTTTCTGCTTCAATTTATGGTGCACTCCACAAAGCATAACCCATATCTGGCACCATTGTTGGGACCAACAACTTTTAAACAGACAGAGTCTTCGCCCTAATGAAGAATCTATTACTACCACTCAGCTAAATGAGTTTAGTATTAAACCAACTCCTAATAACTTATCATTTTACCAATTGATTAGTTCATCCTTCATCAGAGAAACTTCTTTTTTATCATAGATGGTACTTTACACAGAGACCCATAACTAGTAACATGTAGAGAATAAGAAATTGAAGAACACTCAGTCCTAATGAAACACCTATATCATACTTTCTCTTCTCAAGAACCAAAAACTATTGTGGAAAATGAAACAGAAAGATTGTAAGAGCAATAGGCAGTAGAAAGTAAATGGTGGTTTCTGTATACAGCAGGGCTTGCATGAGAACGCACAACTGTACAGGCTCAGGCCAGACAAAATTTTAACATGGGGAGGGATGACAGGCACAAAGTTCCTCCCGTATCTAAGGAGCTTTGGGCAGTTAGTAGCTTCTGGGAGAAGGAGAATCAGTCTTTTTAAGGAGTGAAACTCCTAATAGGTTGACCATCTTCAAGTTAAACCACGCAGCCAAGCATATATGGGCTGCACATACTGTACTTAATGGGTTTAAAAAAAAGGAAAAGAGGCAGTATACTTATTGTCTCTGCTCTATGGTAATTGGCTATTAGACTGCACAGCATGTTAGCTTACTACATATTCTATTTAAGGAACTATTATGAACACTATTACAATTCTGAGAAACTGGAAGTACTGGGTAGTTAGAAAACATTGGGCACACTCAAACCAAGTAGTCTTTCAAACTCATGCCACTGAACACTACACGGTAAGACACATTTAATGTAGAGCATTAACCAAGGTAAATTTCTCATCCGTTCAAGATACAAAGAGAAAACAAATTTATTCAAATACTGGAAAAAGGGTAAAGAAAATACTTTAATACTCTTGTAAAGAGGAAAATTTTTTTATTGGTTATTTTATTTACATTTCAAATGTTGTCCCCCTTCCCAGCTTCCCCTCCACAAACTCCCTATCCCGCCCCCCCCCCTTTTTTGCCAATATGAGGGTTGCTCCCATACCTACCTACCCACTCCCTCCTCACTGCCCTAGCATTCCCCTACACTGGGGCATCCAGCCTCCACAGGATCAAGGTCCTCCCCTTCCATTAATGCTAGATAAGGCAATCCTCTGCTACATATGCAGGTGGAGCCATGAATCCCTCCATGTGTACTCTTTGGTTGGTGGTTTAGTCCCTGGGAGCTCTGGAGGGGTCCGATTAGTTGATATTGTTGTTTTTCCTATGGGTTTGCAAACCCCTTCAGCTCCTCCAGTCCTTCCCGTAACTCTTCCATTGAGGACTCAGTGCTCAGTCCAATGGTTGGCTGCGAGCATCTGCATCTGTATTAGTCAAGTTCTGGGAGGGCCTCTCAGGGGGCAGCTATACCAGGCTCCTATCCAAAACCTAGGAAACTTAAAAACAGACCTGACTTTTTTTTTTAAATCTAGCTTTAAGAACTTTATGTGACAAAAGAAAATTAACAAAACATCAACAATGGAGCTACAGAAATGGTTCAGCAGTTACGAGCACTTGCTGTTCTTAGAAGGGCCCTGAAGTCTTCCTAGCACAAGCTGAATGCCTCATAAGGACATGTAACTCCAGCCTCAGGAGATCTGACATACTCTGTCCTCCATAACACTCTCACACTTGGGACACACACACTCACACACACACACACATACACACACAAACACACCCACCCACACACACACACACACACACACACACACAAACATTTAAAAGGAAAAACTCTAAACACCATTGAGATATATGTAAGTTCTCATAAAGTTCTCTTGAACTTTATTGAAGTAATAACCTGGGGGAATGGGTGTAAATTAGTGAGAAACATTTTGATACTTTAGATAAAAATTTTATGGCTTAAGAACCCTAAGAGTGTTATATGTGGTTGGTTGGTTTTGGTTGGTTGGTTGGTTGGTTGGTTGGTCGGTCGGTTGGTTCATTGGTTGGTTTTGGTTGTCTGAGACAGGATTTCACTGTGTAGCCTTTGGTATCCTACAGCTCACTCTGTAGACCAGGCTGACCTTGGACTCAGAGATCCACTTCACTCTGCACAGATTTATTAGGAATTAGGTTATTTGATTAAAAGAGGAAAATCCCTAAACCTGGGATCCGTAAGGTAGATACTCAGAGAAACCAGTAACATAATTCATAAAAAGTCTGAAAGTCTGAGAATCAAGAATTCTGTATCCAAAACCAGAAAAGATGGGCACCTCAGCTTAGAAAAAGAAGTTACCTTTATCTTTCCTTTTCCTTTATACAGATGAGCAGGATGAGGTCTGCCCACATTGATGAGAGATCTTATTTATTTAATCTACTGACTACCTTACAAAGCACCTCCAAACACATATTGGGAAATAATTATTTCACCAGAAGTCTTGATCCAACCCTGTCATCACCAACCCTGTCAGGATGACACATGATACATAATCTCTTCCTCTCAAGTTGATAAGATGATTTTATTAAGGATAGCATTTGTTTGATAATTGGCACAGGATCGCCATGAAGTTTGTACTGGATGAGCAGAGGTTTTTATAATTTTCTTTTTAACCATTCTTTATGTAGATTAAACAAATTGTCATTTTCCCCCAATGAATCAAATGTGCTGAACCTGATCCTTGATAAACCCCAAAGTTTTCCCAAGGTCATAAAGCTACACCCTCAAATCTCCACAAAAACTCAGAAGGTTTCTAAGAATTTTAAAAATAAAATTAGTTAGTAAAAGTAGAAAACCAGATGCCAGTCAGTTTGAGGGAATTCAGCAATAAGTGCTGATAACACACTTCTTAATTATTGGGAAAAGAGAATATCATGTCTGTCTTCTTGTACCCTCTCCTTCCTGCCATCTCTATGTAAGAATCCTTGTTCCAGCACTCCAGTCTGATTGCTGTTTTCTACTACATTTGCATTCTTTCCAGTTCATTGACAGTTTGGGCATTTTGGGATCCAGCAGTGAAGTTTTCCTTTAATGTAAACATTCATTGTGTCTTTATTGTTATGGGATGTTCTTCAGTTCCCTGAATAATTTGTTAGAATAAACAAATGCACTAAATGACTCTATACCCAGCATATTATCTTTCTTCTAGAGTGAAACTCTCAAGCTTAGGTTCAGTAGATGCACATACAATTACCATGTTGGAGGGTTTTTGAACCCATTGGGTTAAATATAGTCATCAACACTTTAGGAAAATATGGAACATATGAACAAAATATCATTTCTATTGAAGCAGACATGACTACAGCCAGAGTGGAAATAAAAAATTTAAGAGGATTTTTAAAAACAGACTTATTGCTATTAACATATTTGCTGTTTTTGTTTTTTTAAATTTACAAGCACTTTATAAATTCAAGTTTATAAACATGAAAGTCATCAGGTTTGCCAAAAGAAAGAAAGAAAGAAAGAAAGAAGAATGGGGGGGAGTAGAAGCCATGTCAATAAAAATGACCAGATATATAAGGTATAATGTGTTCTACTCAAGTCTCCAGGTAAAGGAGATATACCTATATCTCCTTGAGATAAATATATATATATATATATAAAATGAAAGTGGTAGGTGCCTTGCCTACTACTAATCATGGTTACTCTTGCCATGATTATAATGTCAGTATGCACATAATATTTATCAAGATTCTGTAAACTTCATATTTGCTGTTTTTATTCTGTAGCATTATGCAGATGTTCTGGGTATATATTCACCATATCTGTCTGTATGGCCAAGTGGAGAAAACCTGCCAAGCATTTGAGCATTTCACTAGACTCCTTATCAGTAGGATGAACAAGTCTATTCGATTGAGTTTTTTATTTAAGCCTCACAGCTTATTTTTGTTGTTTTTTTTTCTTTCATCAACACTGCCTAAGGGCATGGTTCCAGTGAATGCTGAAAGGGCCTTAATTATTTTTCTCTTTGCATTTATTGTTTTCTTGATCAAACAGCCTTCACATATCCAGTTCTGATTGAGGCATGTTATTTTGCTGATTAGCATTAAACAGCATAATTTATGAACTGTCTGAAGTAAATGAATAGTTGAAGTAAAAGAAAGTCATAAATTAATTTCCAATTAAACCAGAAATGATTTACAGAGGAGGTAAAAATATATACTGTTGACCTTGAAAAAGAATAACATTCAAGACATCATGGAGAGAGGCAGCACACTAAGATAGTAAGGGAATACAGGTGCTGAGCAGGGAATGATAAGCTTGTAAGCTCAGCTGCTCAGAAAAAAAATTAAGCACACACCTACAGTTTTTGCTAACAACCTTATATGTTGATTTGTTTAATTTCCTTTATACCTACAGAGAATATGATCTCCCAACATGGGATGATGAGACCACAAAAGTACAGCAAAGTCCAATTTGTTTCTGAAGCTCATTCTAGTGGTGAAATGTAGTGTGAGATTCACTGTTCACACTGTGAAGGGGGAGCGGTTTGGGGTGCTGAAGTGATATGTATGGTTTTATCACCCACCTGTCCCCTAGTTCTACTCAACAAAAGTAGAACAAACCATGCACTTGCTGCCTGTAGTTTGCTGTCCTTGTTTGACTATATTTATCAAGGCAGTTGATCAGATCTATGAAGCCCTCGTTTCTAATACGCTTTCCTGGAGACTTTTTGAGTAGACTGTTGGTAAATGTTCTTTGTATTATCTTCCAGGAGACACAAGTTCTGTTCCCAGAATTCATAACAAGAAAATTTAAAACTGCCTGTAACATTGTATTATCTTCTTTTTATGCTCAATATTATAGAATTAAAAGAAAAATACTATGTTCATAAGAAAAAATATTTTCAACTTAAGCCTTCACTTTCAGGCCCAAATAATATGAATCAAAGATTTGTCTCATCTCTCTCTTCTAATATTTTTATATTTAATAACAGTTGCATAAAATAAAGCCAAAAGTATATTTTTGATGAATATGTAAGTTTTAATTACAAACATATGTGTAGTGTGGGGGTACACATGAGTGCAGTTGCCCATGGAGACGTGAAGGATCTCACCAGGTCCTTTGAAACTGAAGTTACAGAAAGTTGTTAAGTTTCTTGGCATGAACTCTGGGGTCCCTTGGAAGAGGGTCCCTTGGAAGAGGACACAACCTTAACAAAGCATCTCTCTAGTCACAAGGTCAAATTCTTAATATTTCCAGCTGGTATATACTGATAAACATAGTATTCCTAGTTAAAAGAATCATGGATTCTCATTAGTCAAGAGTAAGATACAGATAGAAAATACACACACACAATAGTTTTCACCACATCAGTTTACCGTCAATGTCATGCCAAGATGCTACCTCCTTACAGGCCTTCACTAACTGCTTTAGCTAACATTTAGGACACACTGATGTCTCAGATATCTTCCTATGTGTTGTTGAGTTTAATGCACACACAGCCAACAGACAGTGTGGTCTTCCCCCTGAGACAGTGAAACCCATGTAGACTACCATGGAATCACATCCTTTTATTGGATGACAACATTTGGCACAGGCTAGCTCACTGCCTTAACATTTAAAAACACAATACCGGCTAAATAAAACCAAAATACAAGCTGAGTGTCTCTGTTATCATCTGATTTCAGATAAGTAAACCAAAAATCTCATAGCAAATTAATATCCGCTAAAGTTAACTACAAAAAAGAAAATACCAGAAGCAGCATGTATACATGGTGTTTCCACTTCTGAGATCCTGATTTTTAACATTTTCTTAATTTCTTTTTTTATTGGATATTTTATTTACATTTCAGATGTTATCCCCTTACCTCACCCCCCCCCCCCGCCCCGGGACCCCCCATCCCATCTCCTCTCCTCCTGCTCTATGAGGATGTGTCCCCATGTACTCCCCCACTCCCACCTCCCCACCCTCAAATTCCCCCATACTCAGCATCCAGCCTTCATGGGACGAAGGATCTCCCCTCCCATGCCCCACAAGGCCTTCCTCCCCTACATATACAGCTGGAGCCATGGGTCCCTTCCTATGTGCTTCCAGGCTGGTGGTTTAAATTCTGGGAGATCCAGTTGGTTGGCATTGTTGCTCTCCTCATGGGGTCACAAACCCGTTTAGCTCCTTCAGTCTTCACTCTAACCCTTCCATTGGGAACCCTTAATCAGTTCAATGGTTAGCTGTGAGCATTCACCTCTGAATATGTCTGAATCTTGCAGACCTCTAAGGAGACTGCTATATCAGGCTCCTGTCAGCATGCACTTCCTGACATCTACATCAGCGTTTACCTTTAGTGACTGCACATGGGATGGATACCCAGGTGGAATGGTCTCCAGACAGCCCCTCCTTGAGTTTCTGTCCCTCACTTTGTCTCCATATTTGCTCCCATAAGTATTTTGTTACTCCTTCTATGAAGGACCAAAACACCCACACTTGGTCTTTTTTCTTCATGAGCTTCATGTGGTCTGTGAGTAGAATCTTGGGTATTTCAAGCTTCTGGATTAATATCGAATTATAAGTGAGTGAATACCATGTGTGTTCTTTTGTGATTGGGTTATCTCACTCAGGATGATATTTTCTAGTTACATTCATTTGCCTAAGAATTTCATGAATTCATTGTTTTTAATAGCTGACTAATACTCCATTGTGTAAATGTACCACATTTTCTGTATCTATTCCTCTGTTGAAGGACATCTGGGTTCTTTCCAGCTTCTGGCTATTATAAATAAGACTGCTATGAACATAGAGGAGCATGTGTCCTTGTTATATGTTGGAGCAACTTCTGTGTATATGCCCAGGAGGCGTATATCTAGGTCTTCAGGTAATGCTATGTCCAATTTTCTGAGGAACCACCAGACTTATTTCCAGAGTGATTTCACCTCTTGCAATCCCACCAACAATGGAGGAGTGTTCCTCTTTCTCCACATCCTCACCAGCATATGCTATCACCTGAGTTTTTGATCTTGGCCATTCTGACTGGTGTGAGGTGGAATCTCAGGGTTGTTTTGATTTGCATTTCCCTGATGACTAAGGACTTTGAACATTTCTTTAGGTGCTTCTTGGCCATTCGAGTTTCTTCAGTTGAGAATTCTTTGTTTAGCTCTGTACCCCTTTTTTTTTAAATAATGTATTTTTTCTCAAATCATATTTCATTCACACAGGGGTTATAAACACAGAAAGGCAGGATGTGGAGAGGGGGTTGACACTGGACTGTGGGTGTTCAGGTCATTTGGTTGTCTGAACTTTAATTTCTTGCATTCTTTGTATATATTGGATATTAGCCCTCTAACAGATATAGGATTGGTAAAGATCTTTTCCCAATCTGTTGATTGCCATTTTTGTCCTATTGACAGTATCCTTTGCCTTACAGAAGCTTTGCAATTTTATGAGGTCCCATTTGTCAATTCTTGCTCTTAGAGCATAAGCCATTGGTGTTCTGTTCAGGAACTTTTCCCCTGTGCCTAGGTTTTCGAGACTCTTCCCCACCTTCTCTTCTATTAGTTTCAGTGTATCTGATTTTATGTGAAGGTCCTTTATCCACTTAGACTTGAGCTTTGTACATGGGGATAAGGATGGATCGATTTGCATTCTTCTACATGCTGACCTCGTTGAAAATGTTGTCCTTTTTCCACTGGGCAGTTTTAGCTTTTTTGTCAAAAATCAAGTGACCATAGTGTGGGTTTATTTCTGGGTCTTCAATTCTATTCCATTGATCTTCTTACCTGTCTCTGTACTAATACCATGCAGTTTTTATCACTATTGTTCAGTAGTATAGCTTGAGGTCAGGGATGGTGATTCCTCCAAAAGTTCTTTTATTGTTGAGAATAGTTTTTGTTATCCTGGGTTTTTTGTTATTCGAAATGAATTTGCAAATTGCTCTTCCTAGCTCTATAAAGAATTGATTTGGAATTTTGGTGGGGATTGCATTGAATCTGTAGATTGCTTTTGGCAAGATGGCCCTTTTTACTATATCTATCCTGCCAATTCAGGAGCATGGGAGATCTTTCCATCTTCTGAAATCTTCTTCAATTTCTTTCTTTAGAAACTTGAAGTTCTTGTGATACAGATGTTTTCATTTGCTTAGCTAGATTCACACCAAGGTATTTTATATTATTTGTGACTATTGTGAAGGGTATCATTTCCCTAGTTTCTTTTTCAATCTGTTTATCTTTCATGTAGAGGAAGGCTACTGATTTGTTTGAGTTGATTTTATAACCAGCCACTTTGCTGAAGCTGTTTATCAGGTTTAGGAGTTCTCTGGTGGAAGTTTTGGGGTCACTTAAGTATACTATCATATCATCTGCAAATAGTGATATTTTGACTTCTTCCTTTCCTATTTGTATCCCTTTGACTTCTTTTTGTTGTCTAATTGCTCTGGCTAGGACTTCCAGTACTATATTGAATAGGTAGGGTGAGAGTAGGCAGCCTTGTCTAGTCCCTTATCTTAGTGGGATTGCTTCAAGTTTCTCTCCATTTAGTTTGATGTTGGCTACTGGTTTGCTGTATATTGCGTTTACTATATTTAAGTTCCAGCCTTGATTTCTATGCACTCCTTTAACTTCTTACCCTTTCCAAAACCTCTCTAACATTGCCTTAGCATTGCCTTTATTGACCCCTCTAACTCTCAGACTTCTCCCTCCTTTTCCTGTTTCTCTGCTTCATTTTCATGTTTCCTTTTTATATCATCAGAGTCCTCATGAAAGAGCCAAAACATTTGGCTGAAATTTAAAAATAATTTAATGAAGAGACTGCATATAGACCGGTAGGAAAAGCCTAGGTAGTTAACGGGAAGTGAGAGAGAGAGAGAAAGAGAGATGCACAAAAGCAGGAGACATGCATCTTCTGAAGCACAGAGACACTAACTGAGGAAAATCAGAGTAAAGGACTTTTCAGGTGTCCACATTTAACTTTCAGAATATTGTAGTAGCTATTGATGTATATTAACTTTGTTTATCACACCACACGATAGATTCAGTCATAGGGAAGAACTGCAGAAGCAAAAGGAATTCAAAAGGCTCAAATGTACCTGATAGAAGAGCTACCCCTGAGAAGGACAGGAAGGATTTCCCACACTCTTCCTCCTCCCAGATTTGCAGCAATAGTCAACAGTCTTCCCCCATCCCTGGGCATCAAGAGAATCAGGCCAACAACAAAGTTAAAACAATTCCTTGCTAGAAAGCAAGATTTGTCTCTCACATTTTTTTTTAACATTTAAGCAGTTCTACCAGTTTTAATTAGCCTTTAATTACACAATTCCTGTGGGTTTTCTCCCTGGATCTCAAGCTTTCCACACTGCAAGGATATTTTTGGAGGCATCAAGCATGTGGCAATGAAACTGGCTTTGAGCCTATGACATTGCAAAGGACAGAGACACTGATGGGTATGGCAGTGGAAGTCCCATGTTTCTGTGTTTGCAGATAGTGTTCTCTGGATTATACACTCAAGAGATCAGCTAAAACACAAATCAAATTAAATTTATTTCATCCCTTGAGTGCAATATAAACGCTGAAGGAGACGTGCTTAGTATCTATTTTTCTTCTGTCTCTCTGAGCCTTTCCATCAGGTACAAACTATCCTCAAGCAGAAAGAATAGTCACTGGTTATAAAAAGAGGTGAGACAATTACTGGAAAATCTTTCTAAACCCTTAATGTATACTTTAATACACATTTTAAACACCCTAGCAAATTTTAAGCAATCACTGTGCTTTTTTTTTAGACAATTTTGTATCACAAGGTATCATGGGAAGAGTTTTCTTGGGATATATTTTATATAATCTTCAATTCTTAAAGCATTTTAGTGACCATTGAAGCATATCACCTTTGTGAACCAACATATGCAATCAATTACGGGGGAACTCACAAAGTTGCTGGGGAAACCAGAATCCCTAACCTATTGTTCTTTGGTAATTGGCTGTTACTAACTAGAGTAAAATTCAGTTTGTCTGTTCACAGGTGCTCTTAAGAAGGCATTTCATTACCTTTGAGTTGCAGAAAGTGAATGTAATGAAAAAGAAAGAAATTATTAGGCTTTCCATCAGAAATAGCTTTCCAGGGAAAGGATTTTCTGCCTTTATTTCAATGATTGAAGACAGGAAAGTTGAAAGTCCTAAAACTAGCCTAGCTGTATAGTTGTCCAGAATCCTAGGAAAGATTCACTTGGGGAAAGTCATGATGTCTGAATATGTTTTTACATCATCAAAGATTAAGAAATCAGGCCTGATGTGGTGCTTGGACTGTAATCAAAGCTAACTGGGAAGCTGAGAGAGGAGGATCAGACGTTCAGCATCTGCCTTGATAGCTTGCTAAGACTCGGTCTCAAAGTAAAAAGTAAAAGGAGGAGGTATTTGACTATAATGTGGTTGACCCTGGGTTCAGTTACCCATATTGGATAAAAGAAGAGTCATGATACCAAAGTCTAGATACTTGTCCACTTCCTTACAAGTTTGCTTTTGAGGGTTTGATGTCTTTTGTTAGAACTATTTGCTCTCTTTGCTAAGATGTCCTTTTGTTTCTTCTGAATGTTTTTCTTAGTACAGCTTTTCTTTCCTCTTCTTCAGGTCATGGGTTTGGTTCATCAAAGATGTCCAGGGCACAGACATTTCCCAGCTATGCTCCAGAACAGAGTGAAGAGGCTCAGCCACCATTGTCACGGTCCAGCAGCTATGGATTCAGCTATAGCTCCAGCCTCATTCAATGACACAAAGAGGCCACCAATGACCAGCAAGACAGTCTGCCCTGGACCTGCCATGGGGTCATTTCACCCCATGTCCCTGGAAGACCAATTGCAGTACAATTTAACATTGGTAGGGCCGAGCCCCAACTAGAAGGTTAAAAACTGGAGTTCTGCTTCCTTGATTCAGTGGTTAAGTCCTTTATTTATTGAATTTCTATGGGGGAAATCTATGTTTTACAAAAAAAATAGAATCCAATAATATGAACACTCATCTAAATAAGAAAAATTCTTTGTGTCTGACATTAGCAGTTTTGGTACTGGGAAATTTTTCCACTCCAGTTTGAGCCTGGGTGGCACTGACATTTGTCCTTAAGGTTAGGTGCTTCTGTTTGGACATAGGGCCTGACTTTAGACATATGATGACCCAATGCAAGCCCTGTGGCTTTTTCAGTTTTTGCAGAAATAGTCGAATATGCTCTACAGATGGCATCTTAACTCTCTATGTAAAAAGGCCCAGTGACAATTAAGGAGGTGTAAAATTAGAATACTCCATTAAGAAGGGCCCTATAGCTAGTGTGTGTGTGTGTGTGTGTGTGTGTAAAAGTATAGCAACAAATGTTGCTATAGCAACCTACAGATAAGTATATATCATCAGTGGTGAGGGTGATAGGATATGCTCACTTAAATTATTGAAAACTAATCTGTTGCATTAAAATTAAGATTGTTATGTTGAATAGCTATTTTTAACATAGTGATGTCAGAAAAAAAATTTTAAAAGGCCCCCTACTAGCAACAGTATTTCTGTAGTCCACTCTGATCCTATAAGGAGTATGAGTGGAAACACAAAAGGGAAGTGTTCTGGAAGCAAGATAACAAGCCTAGCTGTACCTTATATTGGTTTCCATATTGTGTGTCTAGTTAGCGTTGCCTTGTTATTGACGGTTTCTTCCCTTGGCCATCTATCAGAAATACTTGAGGAATTGGTGTCATCTCCAGCTCCAAAAAGAGACCCCAAAATGTTTGAGAGACACAAAACTGCACTTAAAGTAAACTCAGCTATCTTGTAGTCAAGAGAGGAGGAACAAAAGTTACACAAAAGTAGAGTTAGGATTTTAAATTTCACAGACATATTTCACAAAGGCTATCATCATTGGGGGCTTAGCATTCACTGTGGAATCAGAACTTACTTGGCTTTAATTTTTCTTGTACTGAAGTTGTTCATCTGGGATGAAAGGAGAAAATGTTTCACTTGTAAATTTTTTCAGCTCTAAAATACGACAAACCACCAAATTTAAAGGAAAATAGGAAATTCCACTCAAAGGAGAAAAGTCTGGCTAATTCAGGTCAAAATAGAAACATATGCTGACAATTTAGGAAATAAAAATATAAATTACTATGCCTGACTCACCTGATGTCATGTGCCTAAGCCAGATATCCATCAAGGAATCCAGATCATATTTAAAGAACAAAAAGCCAAGATCAGGCAAGAGGAAAACCTGATTTTATTTTTCGAAGTTAGTCTGTTAAAAGGGACCTTTCTCTGATCCCCATCAGGATTTCTTTCATCCTTATCCATCGGTGGAGAGCAGACTCACAACTCATTTCAGTGAATTACTACTGAGTAAAAGTGATTATGCACCCTTCCTTGATAAATGTGCACTTACTGCAACTACCTACACTCCCCAAATCATTCAGCTAGGTATGAAACCCCATAAAGACTAATCATAAGAGTTAATGTGGCTGTGAAAAATAATTACCTTAAGCCTTCAGGGATAAAAAGAAAATTGCCCAAACTCTGCACTGTGAATTTTGCTGACACAGCAGAAGAGCAAATGACTGAGTCCTTCTAAGGAGAGAGGATACAGCCTTCCCTGGAATCCCACTTTTCAGGGTTAATGCCTCTGAGTTTCTTTAACACATGGCATCCACTGTAGAAATGCCAGTAGTAAATACATCAGAGCAACTCTGAGCTGAGACAGTTCTAGCACGGTTCCTAGTGTGGCCATCTGAGCAAGCCTCTCGCTGGCTCACTGAGTCGAGCTGTTGCTTAGACACCACAAGTTTCTACAGGGAACTTATGGGGAAGGCCCTGAGGGGTCTTGATTTATATCTCAGCTTTATTAATGTGCCAGAAGCACAAATAGCAAGTCCAGTGGGATTCTGCTAATTATGAGTCTGCTCTTGTGTCTCTTTGGTGGGAGACAAGTACCTGAATAAAGTTGCTTCAACATTTGGTTCTGATCATTAACAATGAGTTTCATTGAGAAGGAACCAAAAGTCACATATAAGTTTAGGCCAGTAATTTTTTTCTCCTGAAAATAGTGTCACGAAAAGAGTGTGTGAGAGACGTACCTCCTTAGTCTTTTAACCAATCTCACCATAGTGAGAATAATACTGTAAAATATTTCATTATATACTTTTGGAGCTTTATTCTAGCATACTCCTCCAAGTATACTTAAAATTTTCAGCTAATTCAAAACTACTCAGAAAAGCAGTAATTTATAGTAGCCTAATATGCTTGACATGAGGCAGTGATTATTGTAATAAAAGACACAAACAGATGAATCTATAAAAACCAAAGATGGAAAGATACTTGTGACAGTCTCCGGAGCCTCATAAAATCCATTCCACCATAATTACTAGAATGGCTGTGGGCATGTGTTAGCTCACCTGAACCTGTAGGTTCCTGACTTAAGATGCCTCTTAAACTTTGCAAATTGTTCTCCCTTTAAAAATTCTATTATACCATATATATATATGACATTCTCATTGTAAGGGAGAGACTGCTATGCACCAAAGACATCTTTGCGCTCCTTCTGAGTGTAACTCAGTTGGGTTTCCACTCAGATTTATACAGAGCTATGAAGATGGTTACCATATCAACATCAAGTTGGTGGAGACAAATGATGAAAGAGGCTGATGTGCATGAGAAGGTCTCCTCTCAAAGTCTGGAGGTATACATGTTTTCACTAAATATTTTATGAGGGGGGTTGGTTTTTTGTGCCCTAGTGATAATATCAATATACATACAACCTGTGACACATAACATTGTATTAAATATCAGAAAAGTGTATATGAACTTAGACCACTGTTTTACTATTCTTGTGGGGTGGGGGTTAGAACAAAACCACATCTTTCACTAAGTGATTGATCAACAACAACAAAAAATGTTTTTCACTCAGAGCTAATTTCCTCAGACAGTTGGAAATAGTTTTGAATCAGTAGCTTTTGGCCACTGCCATAATTTATATTTAATAATATTTAAATAGATATCTAGAGCGTTCCTTTTGCTGGTTCAGAATGAGGCCACTGTTTCATATATTAGAGAAGATGCTGTTTGATAGAGCATGTGAAGTGAAGAGATGCATATTTATTAGAACTAAACCTTTCCTCATTCTAGTATCTAGGCAATTAGTTCCAGTGTGCAATTCTGCCTTCACTGGGAAAATTTATTTGAAAATCATTCATCTTCCTTATAAAATCACCAGCCATTCATATCTCTCATCTAACATAGAAGTTGTGGGGTGATCAATACCTACACATTGTTAGTTGTAGATTTTACAATCCAATTTATTGCATGTGGTATCTTTATAGAGGATATTAAAAATACATCATAAAGGTTACTGTCTAACCCTCATTTTTAGCCAAGATCTCACAAAATATTGTTTTGAGAAAGCATGTATAATTTATTTCTTTGATAATTGGAACCACATACAAAATAACCATTAGTGCTACAGTGAAAGCAAACTATGGTAATTACATCATTTTTTTTAAAGTATATTCCTGTCTTGACTATTTTATTATAGCACAATAAATGGGAAGTATACATCCAGTGGTCCTGAGGTTTAGGCCTTTAATCCTTAATATTCACAAAGTACAAATATAATGTTAATGACTGCTCCAAATGAAAATTATATATATATTCTCCTAATTTATTAATGTGTCTATCAGTATAGTGCAATAATAACTTCCTTTTACAATCATTAGTAATATAATCTTTGGATTACCACCTTCTCAAAAATAAATAGACTCCCCCAAAAGGGTGTTCCTTAAGTATGTGATCTTGGTTTTAAAATTAATTAATATGCTACACAAATTAATTTCTAGCCTATGAAATTTATGAAGTATTCTTAGGTTATAAAATTTATGGAAATTACCCATCGAAAAAGTAGAGTCAATGGGAAATGATTAGTCTGTAGGTTAATTTGAACAAAATGATAAAGAATCCATTGACACAACAAGCATGACATTTGGACCCTACTCTTCCAAGATTCAGAGTTTCTTCTGTGTGGTAGAGTTTTGCTTTCTTCACTGGTATTCATCTAGTATTATGTGCAGTGTAAAACAATCATATTATGTCTTAACAATTCTCATAGAAAACACATTACCAATACATGTGCTTCTTCAGTTTGTGAAAAAAATTAACACAAAGTAAGGTATGTAAACTGCAATTTTGTAATGCCAGAATTGCTTTTTGTGGGCAAATTCTTTGGAATTTCACCATGAAGTTCTGTTTTCAATGAGAATGACTACTTGGTTAGTATACTCAGAGAAACATATATCCCCATATTTATGTACTCTAAATGAATTTGAAGGGTCACCTGCCTTTTTGCGTGTGGATCTGCTATGAGCCCATTTTTTTCCTACTCAAGAGTGTGAACCTGGAATATTTCTACAATTATTCTCAGAAAAGAAAGCTTAAATAGTTTCATAAGTTTTGTGCAAAAATTCTGAGGAACCAGACATTTTTGAGATGGGCTTAAACCCTGGCAGCAATTGAATGATCATACAAAGTAAAAAGTTCTTTTTATGTTCTCCTGGGAGAAAACTGAAACCTGAGCGTTTTCTAATTTATTCAGAGGCAATAAACAGTTGGGAATGTTTTCCTCCTGTTCTTGGCCCCATGAATGTTTCCTGGTTCCACCCATCTCTCAGCAGGATGTGGTGGGAAATGAGAAATGTCTTGTGGCTTAGAACACCTAAGCCCTTGTACCCTGAAATGCTCTCCTTTCATTTTTACATTTTTTTTGCCTTAGACTCATCACTAAGATAGCCCAAAAAGCTTTTTTGTGAGCAACTCACTCTAATGATCGCTATACACATTTTCATTTATAAATTATGTACTCTAAATGAATTAGAAGGGTCACCTGACTTTTTGCGTGTGGATCTGCTAGGAACCCATTCTTTTTTACTCAAGAGTCTGGGGATTATTATTATCCCTCTAGAGGAAATAATGGTACCATTGTCAATAACTTTTATCACAACTATATTAGATAGATGACATTAGGGCTATATTCTTTCATAGAAGCCACACAGTTTACATTCTCAAAAAAATTAAAGATTAGAATTTTATATTGAGATGTCATGTCCATCATGTTTTTCTTTATGAATTTTAGTGGACATTATTTAAATTATTTGAAATTTAGATGAATAGGAAAAAAGTTTAAAAATCACCTTTTAGTTGTAAATTTCAGACACTTTTCCTCAACGTTAAGTATTATGATCCTGTAAATATTTGTAAAAAAAATAATAATAATTCACTTGTAAGAGAACTATCCCCTAAAGTAATTTCACTATACAATAAGCTGTATTTTAATGTATTTAATTTTCTCTGACAACATCACTAATCTGAAATCCTCATATGGATTAATACAAATAACTTACAAATGTATTACTCTCAAGATGGTTCTAGGCTGAGCATATAAAATCAATCCTCTCTGTAAACAGAATTGTGTATCACTGGAGTAAGCTACCTAGCTGTAAGCAGGAGTGCAGAAGTTAAAATTCAAACACTGAAGTCGCTCAAAGTACCCATAGTCTCAAAAGAATCAGATATTTGAATTTTATAAACAAAAATTCTGAGCAAAAAAAGATAATTTTAAGTCACTGCAGGACTTCTCTCAGAAGAACCATCTTGAGAGGAACATGTCTCACAGACCACAGGATATGTGAGAAGTGGACAGAATGATGGCAAGATGCATAACAGTGATGTTAGCACTTCATATCAATCCGAACTGCACATAATTACTGAGCTAGAAATCTGATCAGTCAAATCCCGATCCACATACTTACTGTATAGTTCAAGAAACAATGCTTAATATGGACAAAAAGAAATGTGTGTGTTACGTTTGTGTGTGAATATATATATATATATATATATATATATATATATA
>NW_021604634.1:8769681-8777676 GCF_004785775.1 Grammomys surdaster | reverse complement strand
GAGAGAGAGAGAGAGAGAGAGAGAGAGAGAGAGAGAGAGTCTAATAGTCTAATAGTGGCTAGATGAGGCGACTAGAACTCACCACAGTGGAGATGAGCAATCATGACATAATTTACTTCTTTCCTTTTCTTAGACACTGTTATATTAGCTGTCAGTGGCAGTACATGAACCAGACCAGCAAATCTCTCCACTCCTGGGCATGAAGGCCAGTGTCACCTTTGACAGAAACAGTGGTTCCCTTGCCCCATCTCATGTACCCCAACCAACACACACGCTAACATTCACAGACACACTCTATTTTCAGTGAAGTGTCACTTGTGTTTTTAGAAACTCGTATGTTATATAACATTTATCCCTTTAAATCTCAAAAATATACTAAATTATACATTATATGTTTGATTCCTGTAAATCTTTATTTAACTAATTTATATGTACTTTTAGAAGTGTTTTATTGTGTATTATAAAGGGATAGCATTTGTTGGTAATCAAATATAATAATGATCATTTTGATAAAATTCACCAGACATTGAGCTCTAAGAAATAAAACACCTATTACAAAATTGTTTCAGTTGGAAAACATATGACCTACCACATCTCATTCTTAGTTATAATCTATTCCAAATTAATAATAGTTTGGGGACATCTGGAGTTAAATAGTATTTAAAACACAACTTCTGTGTGAAATGCAAAGTAAAACATAGTCCATAGAAGGTAAATGTGAATTTCTTATGGAGCATAAAATAATAATGAGGCAATGATAAAATTAAAAAATTTAATTGTTTTAAAATCTGTGTGTAATTTTTACCCTTCAGTAAAAATGCATAGTTGAATTTGCTGCTCCTAAATTTCTCATTTTTCAATCTTTAAAAAATATACATAATCTATTGATATTGATTTCTTTTAAGTCCAAGAAATTCACAAGTGGAATTGCTACAAAGAAGAACATGGTTGTACAACATTAAAACTTGCCTTGTCATTTTAAAAAAGGCAAAACAGCTAAAGTATTACTCTACACCACAGCTCTGCATGAATGAAGTTTTGAGCTAATTCAATGTCTTTACCCATATTAGTTGACTTTCCTAGCACTGTGATAGTAATTGATTCCCTAACATTTTTGTTATGTAATGAATGTTACTTTGTGGTTAACCAGAATTTTGACAATCATATCTTGCTAACCTATAAATGTTAACTTTTTCCATTACTTATGAGCTTGCAAATTTCAAAATAAAGTGAAAGAGAGTCATTTTTTAATTGTAAGGTTACTGAGAATTTATTACATATTACCAGTATTTCCCTCACATCATTTTAGAGTTTAAGTTCTCTTGAGTTGAATATGCTTGGAATAAATTGTAGAACATTAGTATTGATGATATCATTACAACCAATGTGTTTAATAACTATTTTCAAGTGAAAAAACACACAGAAAGCATAAGTAACTTATACAATGTGATTTTGTGTTTTCTTCTACCTTTGTACTCTCCATTAATAGTAATGAAAATTAGCTAAAATGAGTATTTGGCAGCAAGATTGGACATGAAAATTAGAATTCACACAACACTGACTGTCCCGCAGTGATGTGATCCATGATGTTTGACATTTCTTCTCATTATGCAGCATTCTTTGTCATTTTAATGTAGATCTGTCTAGATAAACATTTGTTGAGCTTCTTTCTCAAAACTTGATGGTTAAATATCAACTGGGTCTTTCTGTTTAGTTTACAAATGATTTTTTAATGAATATTTCCCTTTCTTAAGAAAGCATACTCCTAAAGAAAGGGTAAAATGTCTGAATCCTGAAGAAACTAAACTGGATTGTAAACCCAGACCACACAGTAAGTAGTGTTAAAGTTCCCTTGATGAGGAGGTATAGTCACAGAAACTTGTAAAAAAATAAATAAATAAGAAATAACTAGGACCTTTGGATGCTATATGGTTGAGAAAAAATTGTCAAGAGTGGAGTGATAATAAAAAATATTCATTCTTTCTAAATAGTGAATGAAATAGTTTATTCTGAATATCAATTTTGAGACATTTTCATAAGAAATTAATGATGTAAATTTGTGATGTTTCTTTCCCTTTTGTCACAATTAAGGTCATGCAGAATTTTTGCTGGTTAAAGAATCTTTATGAATAATGTAATGGTTTATATAAGCTTAGGGCTGACATCAAAGACAATATTTAATAAATACATGCCACAGGGCAGAGCCCCAAAGCAATTACTCTGCTATTTTTGTAATATACAAACAAACCAGCTATCTCTGTTTCCAAGTTACTCAAAAATATGTTAGACAAATTGATCTAATTTTGGTATCCATATGGTGACTTATTAAAATTAATGTTTGAGCAAGAACTGGCTAGAATATTTAACATTCATGGAAGTGTGAATTGTTCTCCTATTTAGGTATTTTAGGTTATCTGGCTGTTGACTGATACTGAATATGATCTCCAAGTCTAGTCAATCACTAAATGCTTAGTGAGTTCTTGCTACCTCCAAAACACAAATAAAGGACATGCAATACATTCTGATCTTTGTTCTTTCCTAGTTTTATTTATTTATTTATTTATTTATTTATTTATTTATTTATTTGGTGTGTGTCAATATTAGGAATCAGCTCTGATAGCAAAGGGCTACTTAATGGCTAGAAATAAGGAAATAAGGAAAAGCCAAAAATATCATGAATTGACTACTAAAAGTCAACTTTCTCAAAGCCATCTCTAAATGTATTTATCTCCTTTCTTACATTTTCCTCCTCCTCTTTTCTCTTCCTCCTCTTCCTCCTCTCTCTTCCTAACTATCCTCTTCTTCCTCTTCCAATTCCTCCACCTTTCTGCTCCTTACTTTCTTCTTCTGTCTTCCTCTTCCAGTTCTTTCCTTTCATCTTCCTTCACTTGCTTTTCTTCTTCCTCCTCTCTTTCACAAAACAGAGTGCTCTTTTCTGTCACAGATATTTCTCAGGAAACAAAATTAAATATTAACACAGAATCATCTCTCACTATTGAAATTGTGTTTTATTTCTAATTTTAGATCTTCAACTTTTCCTCTGACAAAATCATAAATGTGCTCATGAAGACTCTCCATCATCATCATCACTCTCTATATATGTGTCAAGTACAGAAACCTACACTGTATATTCCAAGTTCCTCTGAATACATGTAAACTCTAATTTTAAGGTAATCAACTGGGAAAACAGTTGTTTCAAATTTCAATTTAAAAAGTCTCAAATGAACTTTAGTAAATTTTCTTCTACAAATGTGGGTGCCCTTGCATTTGGAGCATAGATGTTCAGGCATAGATACTTACAGCCAACCATTGGACTGAAGGCAAGTACTCCTATAGTTGAATTAGGGGAAAGATTGAAGAAGCTGAAGGAGAGGGTAGCCCCATAGGAAGATTAGCAGTCTCAACTAAGCCTGACCCCTGGGAGCTCCCAGAGACTGAACCACCAACCAGGAAGCATACAATGGTTGGTCCAAGGTTCCTGGCACGTATATAGCAAAGAACTGCCTGGTCTGGCCTCGGTGGGAGAAGATGCACCTAATCCTGGAGAGACTTGAGGCCCGAGGGAAGGGGGATAAGAGGTAAGAAGGATGAGAGGGGAGGACCCTCTTGGAGGCAAGAGGGAAGATGAATGAGATGAGGAACTGTGGGAGGAGAGACCGGGATGGGCAATGGCTGGAATGTAAATAAATAAATAAATAAAACAACTTTAACAATGAATAAAATAAAGTCTTAATTGAATCTTCTCACAGCTGGACTTGAAAAGCACAATGTGATGCCACTTTTCCAGAGCATATCGGCTAGAAATCAGGAGGCAGGTAGCTTAGTCTGATCTTATTCACTGGGTGTCCCTGGGGTACAGTTGGCTTTACACATTCCTTCTTTGTTCCAATATATATTAAGTGTTATTTGTGGGTACCCTGCTGCTTCTGAGCATTGTAGTTCTTTTTAACAAATCTAATTACATTTGAGAGGGTTAAGTATAGTATATTAAGGCCATTTCCTAGAAACAGCCTATTTCACTCACTCTAAGGAAATCACCTCACTTTCATGCTGTAATGGAAAAAACAATGTTACACTGAATGCATTTGAAATGTTTTACTCAGCTTTTCTCCTTAGCTGTACTCCTCATATCTGACCTACTTCCTCAAAATTGGAAGAGGATGGTATTTTAAATTCAAAATCTCATAGTCCTTTAAGAGGCTTTTCTGGGAAATGTAACAGCAGTAAGATTTGTATATGTTTATAATTTGCAAACTGGATGAATAATGTTGAATGCAAAAAAAAATGTCCACTGCTATTTTTGATATATCCAGATATTAAACTGTTTTGGTAGCTTTAAAATTTCAGGTAAAATTATTGCATTGCATACAATATGGAATGTTTAGTTCATTTGTGAGCCAAATATAACTCCCTCCTTCACGTGACATTATCTTTCTTAACTATCTAGGGGAAATATCCAAAAGCCTAGAGATGCCATACCCATGAAATTATACTCTATGCTGCTTTCTGTGTTTATGAGTGAAGCAGGAATTGTAAGAAACACAGTATAATTTCCAGTACACCAAACCACTGCACAGTCTCAGACTGTTCAGATCATTGCTATTGAGTAGTGCACTTAAGACCATTCTTGTGTTTGTATCCCTAGACAGTATTTCCTCTGAAGACATGTGATTCTTACTCTGTGGTTACTAGTAATGCTTTCTCTCAAGCTGGAAAACAGAGTAACATGTGGTGGGCAATTAAATAACTTTGGTCTATTTTAATGTTGCTTCTGCTATGTAGGCTATAGCATAAAAAGTAATTATTCAGCGGCTTGTTTATTAAATTTTTTCAGTATACTTAGGCATGGTCATGTGTAATGAAAAATCTCTGTCAAGTCTACAGACTTGTGTTGATATCATAAGTTAAAATTACTCTCATATGCATAAAAAGAAAGTTCTACTTACAAACAATTCACAGTTCCTTATAAAACTAGTGATTGTGTGTGTGTGTGTGTGTGTGTGTGTGTGTGTGTGTGTGTGTATGGTGTGTGTGTGTGACATATTCTTGACCAAGCCTTTTTTTTGCATTTTTTTCACCTTAAAGTCTTCTATTATTTGTTTATATTTTTGTAACTTTGAGTGTTTTTACAAAAAAGCAAAACTAATGTTGAAAACCATTTTCTGACATTTAAATGTTGTTTCATTTTGGCAGTTTAAACAAAAAGAGTTCTCAAAATTTGATGTCTCAGACTCACTCAGTGATGCATGGTTATGACTGACAGTTCATTGGCTCCAGTATTAGCTAATAGGGTAGACTTGGCATACAATCTTTGTGTATATTGACACAAACATTCCTGTAATCTTTGCTTTTTTGGGAGAGAGAGAGAGAGAGAGAGAGAGAGAGAGAGAGAAGAAAAAAGAAAAGAAAAGAGAGTAATAACGAAAAGAAGGAATCTTGATAATCACCAGTAGATACAATAGAATTACATATAATTTCCAGCTGAAGCCAGAGAAAAGAATGAAAGAGGGGAGGATAAGATTTTAAAGAATCAGAGAATAGTAGAAAATAATCATAAACATATATTAATACACTTATATAAGTAAACCACTTTCTCTTGAGTGGTTAAAAATGTCATTAAGAAAACAAAGACTGTGTTTTTAAAGTGTTAACTATATATTGCTCATTAAACACAAATGCACCAATTTCAATTTCAAGAACCATGGGAAGACATGGAATGGCAACATGAGTCAAAACTAAGCTGAAATGTTCATACTAATTTCAAAAGAGGCCAATTTGAACCAGGAAGATTATCAGAGATGAACAGAATATTTAATATGAAAGTCTCCTATTTTTTGAGAAACCTCAGCAGTCCTAAAAGTACAGTATAAGACAGACAACCAGGATGTTTCATGAAAACTGAAAAAAAAATCACAAGAAAATATAGACTTCAAGATCTCTGTCACTAAGGAGATGGGAGATCAAAAAGGGTACAAATGACTTGTATAACACTATCTATCAATGCTAACCTATGAAGACTTATAAAATGCCACATCTAACAACCTACTGCATGGTGGACCCAGAACAAATGAAACATTCTTTAACATAGGCCATATTCTAAGCCATAGCAACACATTCAAAAACTATAATTATTTACATAATAATTTTTAATGTAATAGAATTGAATCCTAAATCTGTACTGGGATACAGTAGGAAAAATTTTAAAGATATATAATAAATATTGAATTTATAAAATGAGTCCTGGTGAATTTAGGGTATGTCTTAACATGATAAAAACAATATACAATAAGCCTACAACATCATCATGTTAAGTAGAGAAAATCTCAAAGCACTTCTACTAAAATCATGAATTTGGCAAAGATGTCCACTGTTTCCACTCCTGTTTAATATAGTACTTGAAGTCTTAGCTAGAACAAAAGTGGCAACAAATTGGAAAGGACTAAGTCAAAGCATCCTTGTAGATGATAAGATACTACACATAAAAACTCAAAGTGTTGTATTCTAAGATCCAAAACCAGGGGACGCGCTCCCACAGAAACTCACAGAGGAGACTCACTGCAATTAACATGAGGTTTACTAAAACTAGTGCACTAGGACTCTCTTGGATGCAGGCAAGAGAGCCCTGAACAAGAGCTGGGTACAGTATTTATACAGAGTTCATGAGGGCAAACCACAAAGTCTGACCTTTCCAGGTTCGGTCTCTAGGTGACTCAGAGTATGACAAGGTGTGTCCTCTGTTTGCCCAGGTTTACGTTAAGAGCCCAGCTTCCTGATTCCTGGAATGTGTCTATGTGCTCTGGGCCCTCCTCACCCACAGATGGGTTCCCTCCCCTGTGGTCTGAGGAATGTTAATCTGCCTCTCCCTTCTTCCTCTGAATGTTAATCTAGCAAGTGTCCTCTAACTAAGGAATGGAATGTGCTCCTCCCAGATGTGTCCTGGGATAGTGGGGTTCTATTAATCTTAAATTCAAATTGAGACTTCGAGTCTTATAAAAGCACTCCACCTACATTGTAGGTGTAGAAAACACCTACAGCTGATAAACATATTCAACAAAGTAGCAAGGTACAAAACCTAGTGGTTTTCCTTATATACTAATGATAAACATACTATGAATGAAATTTAGAATATTATTGCATGCCTCTAGATAGAGAGACAGACAGACACACAGACAGACAGACAGATAGATCTTAGAATAAATAAAGTCAAAGAGTGAAAGACTTGTACATCAAAAGCAATCCACAGATTCAATGCAATCCCCATCAAAATTTCAACTCATTTCTTTGCAGAAATTGAGAAAAATAACCTCCAAACCCTGGTAAAGATATCATTATCCTAGACTTCAAGTTGTACTTTAGAGCTAAAGTAATACAAACAGAATGATACTGTCATAAAACTGATACATTGATTATTGAAATAAAATTGAGTAACTGCATATAAACCCAGCACTCCTAGAGCCACCTGTTTTATTTTGGTTTCTGGTGTTGCTGATGGTGGTGGTGGTGGTGGTGATGGTGGTGGTAGTAGTTTTTTATTGTTTATTTTTGTGTTTTGTATGGGTTGTTTTGTTTTGTTTTTACTAAGAACCCAATCACAGTAATATTATCTTCAACATGGATTGTTGTTCAAACTATATAGCTTCATGTAGAAAGATGAAACTAGATCCTTCCTCTAACTTCCTCAAAAGTCAAATACAAATAAGTCAAGCACTTCAACAAAGGTCTAATACCTTGAAGATGTCTGAAGAGAAAGTATGGAAAATATTTTAATGACAGGCACAGGAAGAAGTTTCTGAAAGTGAGGCCAGGAATAAAGACCAATAATTGACATAAGAGAGGTTGTGAAACTAGAATTCTGTACAGCTTACAAGATGGAGACATCTTCACCAGTTATATATCTGACAAAGAATTGGAGGCCAGGAAATGCACAAGATGACAGACAGGAAGGAAGGAAGGAAGGAAGGAAGGAAGGAAGGAAGGAAGGAAGGAAGGAAGGAA
>NW_021604634.1:8768342-8769671 GCF_004785775.1 Grammomys surdaster | reverse complement strand
GAAGGAAGGAAGGAAGGAAGGAAGGAAGGAAGGAAGGAAGGAAGGAAAGAAAGAAAATAAAAGAATGAATCAACTCAATTAAAACTTGTAGCAACAACAATAAGAAAACCATAAGAAAAACAACAATATCAACTAACTGGACCCCAGAGCTCCCAGGAACTAAACCACAAACCAAAGAGTACACATGGAGGGACCTATGTCTCCAATTAAATTTGTAGCAGTGTAGCAGAGGATGGCCTAATCTAGCATCGATGGGAGGTGAGGCCCTTGGTCCTGTAAAGGCTTGATGCCCCAGCATAGGGGAATGCTAAGGTGGTAAGGCAGGAATGCATAGGTTGGTGAAGGAGCACCCTCATAGAGACAAAGTGGAGAGGGATGGAATGGGGAGTTTGTGAGGGGACATACTGAAAAGGGGAGCAACATTTGAAATGTAAATGAATAAAATAACCAATATCAAGACAACAAAAATTGGCTTTTTCCTAAACCAAGGCCACCCTTGATATGGCCGCTAACATTGGGGAGCCTTCCTTTATGACAATATTACACCTCAAACTGACAAATGGTTGGTAACTTGAACATTTACAAGAGACTAGGATGGCTGTGAGTTAGTCCAATGACGGGATTATTGTAGGTCCACTTCCCAGGGGCCCACCCAATGCAGCCGAAAAGGAGTGCGTGGTGCTGGGAGTGGGTGCAGCCTACATGGCCTAAGACAGGGCTCTCACCCTCCTTTCACCCACATCAGAGTCCCTTGACATTGCCCATCGTCGACAGCCTAAAGCCTTCGACCATCGATGTGACTCGTCTCACATCAGTGTTTTGGGGTTGTGAACTTGTCTAAGACCCCCCATAATTAGACATCCAAATTCAAAACTCACATAGTTGGGATTGAACATAAGACGCCTTCTCTAACTAAACAGAGAAGGGGGAGATGCCAGAAGCCAGGACCCTCGCCCTTACCCTTACCCCCTACCTTTCCCCACCTGCACAATGTCCTCTGAAGCTTGGCAACTGCAAGATCCTGCTTAGCAACTGCAGATAGACTCAAAGCAGAGTACCATGTCTTCTTAAGAATAGCAGGGAGACCATAACTCAAGCAGTGTACCATATCTTCTGAAGAACTGCAGGTAGATCATAATTCAAGGCAGTGTACCATATAGACCATGACATGTTTCAAGGCACAGGCCAAGAAGATTTTGTACTTTTCCACCACCTGGACCCTCTTACCCCCTCCCCTTGTAAAACATGCTATAAAAAAAAGCATTTCATGTTCAAAAAAAAAAAGAATACAGTATAATGATACATAATGTCTATGTATATAAAATATAC
>NW_021604634.1:8714463-8768242 GCF_004785775.1 Grammomys surdaster | reverse complement strand
AAAAAAAAAAAAAAAAAAGAAAAAAAAAACTGTACAGAAATAAAAGAGAGATTTAAGAACAAAGCAAACCCATGCTTAGGCAGGACTACTGGCACTGAGGACTTTTAAAACAATTTAATACTAATTTTGCTAAGTTCCTTTTAATATATGTTTTATATGGAAGGGATTCTTACATATGTCTTATGCTGCATGTGAAACTTTAATTTCTAATAAGTAGATGTATAAATATTATGTTAATTACTATTTTCATGCAATGGGCATGAACCATGATTAAGTTTGTTTGTTTGTTTCTTTGTATCACAGATGTAATCTTAATAAAAAACCTCACTGGAGAACTAAAAAAAAAAAAAACTTAAAGCATGGAACTCAAGTAAGAGTTAGCAAAAGAAGAAAAATAAATAGCTAAGAAATATTTTTTAAGTGCTCAAAATCCTTAGCCTTCAAGAAAATATAAATTAAAACTTCTTAGAGATTTCATCTTACCAAAGTTAGAATTGCTAAGACATTAAACAACAACAATAATATCAACACAAGCAATAACAAATAATTCCATGAACTGCTGAAAGAAGAAAAATTACCCATTGTTGGTAGATGTGCATACTAGTGCAGCCATGATGTGAATCTAAATACATATCTACCACAGGATACATTTGTACCACTCCAGGGTATATTCCCGAAGGACTCTCTATGTATTTCTTTCTTTTTTTTTATTTTTTTATTGGATATTTTATTTATTTACATTTCAGATGTTATCCTCTTTCCCCATTTCGACCCCTAGAAACCCCCTATCCCATCCCCTTCCTCCTGCTTCTATGAGGGTGTGCCCCAACCCACCCATCCACCCACTCCCACCTCCCTGCCCTGGAAATCCCCCACACTGCAGAATCCAGCCTTCATGAGACCAAGGACCTCCTTTCCCATCTATACCCAACAGGGCCATCCTCCTCTACATATACAACTGGAGCCATGGGTCCTTCCCTATGTACTCCCAGGCTGGTGGTTTAGACACTGGAAGCTCTGGTTGGTTGGTATTATTGCTCTCCCCATGGGGCCGCAAACCCTTTCAGCTCCTTCAGCTCCTTCTCTCTCACTCCTCCATTGGGAACCCCACGATCACTTCAATGTTTAGCTGCCAGCATCCACCTCTGTACATGTCAGGCTCTGGCAGAGACTCTAAGGGGACAGCTATATCAGGCTCCTGTCAGCATGCATTTACTGGCATCCATAACAGCATTTGCCTTTGGTGACTGCATATAGGATAGATACACAGGTGGGGCAGTTTCTGGACAGCCCCTCCTTCAGGCTCTGTTCTACACTTTGTCTCCATATTTGCTCCCATGAGTATTTTGTTACTCCTTCTAAGAAGGACCAAAGCATCCACAATTTAGTCTTCCTTCTTCATGAGCTTCATGTGATCTGTGAGTTGTATCTTAGGTATTACAAGCTTTGGGGCTAATATCCACTTATCAGTGAGTGCACACCATGTGTGTTCTTTTGATTGGGTTACCTCATTCAGGATGATATTTTCTAGTTCCATCCATTTGCCTAAGAATCTCATGAATTCATTGTTTTTAATAGCTGAGTAGTACTCCATTGTATAAATGTACCACATTTTCTGTATCCATTCCTCTGTTGAAGTGTGTCCTTCCCCCAGCCTTGAGTAGGCCTGAGAGACCTTGTTTACCACAGTAGACCAAACAATAGGACCCAGGTAGTATTACCCACATTGGCTGCACGTAGCCAGCTACAGAACTGAAAAGAATAGATGGCCTGCTGAGCTTGAGTTTAGTGGTGGGGGTTGGGCTTCCCCTTTAAATTGAGAGCTGAATATTAAACTTTGAACCTTGATCAGAACACATTGTCTTGGCTTCATCTCTTTTTGGCCTCCATCCCTTCTTTCATTCCCAGCCCCACTTTCAGGTGAACCCAGTTGTTTCATGGCCGCAGGCGGCTACATTGAAGGACATTTGGGTTCTTTCTGGCTATTATAAATAAGGTTGCTATGAACATAGTGGAGCATGTGTCCTTGTTATAGGTTGGAGAATCTTTTGGGTATATGCCCAGGAGAGGTATAGCTGGATCTTCAGGTAACACTATGTCCAGTTTTCTGAGAAACTGCCAGACTGATTTCCAGAGAAGTTGTATCAGCTTGAAATCCCATCAACAATGGAAGATTGTCCCTCTTTCTCCACATCCTCACCAGCATAAGCTATCACCTGAGTTTTTGATCTTAGCCATTCTGACTGGTGTGAGGTGGAATCTCAGGGTTATTTTGATTTGCATTTCTCTGATGACTAAGAATTTTGAACATTTCTTTAGGTGCTTCTCGGCCATTCAGAGTTTCCTCAGTTGAGAATTCTTTGTTTAGCTCTGTACCCCATTTTTAACAGGGTTATTTGGTTGTCTGGAATCTAATTTCTTGAGTTCTTTGTATATATTGGATATTAGCCCTCTAACAGATATAGGATTGGTAAAGATCTTTTCCCAATCTGTTGGTTGCCAATTTGTCCTATTGACAGTGTCCTTTGCCTTACAGAAGCTTTGCAATTTTATGAGGTCCCATTTGTCAATTCTTTCTCTTAGATCATAGGCCATTTGTGTTCGTTTCAGGAACTTTTCCCCTGTGCCCAAGTATTCGAGGATCTTCCCCATCTTATCTTCTCTTAGTTTCAGTGTATCTGGTTTTATGTAGAGGTCCTTTATCCACTTGGACTTGAGTTTTGTACAAGGAGATAAGAACGGATCAATTTACATCCTTCTACATGCTGACCTCCAGTTGAACCAGCATCATTTGTTGAAAATGCTGTTCTTTTTCCACTGAATGGTTTTAGCTCCTTTGTCAAAGATCAAGTGACCATAGGTGTGTGGGTTCACTTCTTGGTCTTCAATTCCATTCCGTTGATCTACCTGCCTGTCTCTGTACAAATACCATGCAGTTTTTATCACTTTTGCTCTGTAGTACAGCCTGAGGTCCTGGATGGTAATTCCCCCAGAATCTTTTATTGTTGAGAATAGTTTTTGCTATCCTGGGATTTTTGTTATTCTGAATGAATTTGCAAATTGCTTTTTCTATCCCTATGATGAATTGAGTTGGAATTTTGATGGGTATTGCATTGAATTTGTAGATAGCTTTCAGCAAGATGGCCATTTTTATTATACTAACCCTGCCAATCCACGAGCATGGGAGATCTTTCCATCTTCTGAGATCTTCTTCAATTTCTTTCTTCAGAGACTTGAAGTTCTTGTCATACAAATTTTTCACTTGCTTAGTTAGATTCCCACCAAGGCATTCTATATTATTTGTGACTGTTGATAAGGGTGTCATTTCCCTAATTTCTTTCCTAGTCTGTTTATCCTTTTATTAGAGGAAAGCTACTGATTTTTTGAATTAATTTTATATCCAGTCACTTTGCTTAAGTTAGAAGGTTTAGAAGTTCTCTGGTGGAAGTTATGGGGTCACTTAAGTATACTACCTTATTATCTGAAATTCGTGATATTTTGACCTCTTCCTTTCCTATTTGTATTCCTTTGGCTTCCTTTTGTTCTCTAATTGCTCTGGCTAGTACTATATTGAATAGATAGGGAGAGAGTCGGCACCTTTGTCTAGTTCCTGATTGTAGTGGGATTGCTTTAAGTTTCTCTCCATTTAGTTTGATGTTGGCTACTGGTTTGCTGTATATTGCTTTTACTATGTTACATTTCTACTAAAATCCTGACTCATCCACATTCAGTCTGCTTAATTCACAATTGTCAAGAACTGGAAACAGAGCCTAGATGTCTGAATGTGAAATGTGTGTATGCACAATGAAATATCATTAAGCTCTAAAGAAAATTATATAATTCCAAGATCCATAGATAGAACTGGAAATAATTATTCTGAATTAATAATTCAGATCCAAAAAGGCAAACATCACATGTTCTGTTTTATATGTGGATGGTAGATTTGAACGTTTAGACATATGTATTTAAATTGGAGTAATCATAGAAGAAGGAACCTAATGAGCATCACTGTCAGCAGGCAAGGATGACAGTCTCAGGTAGTAGGAAGAGGGAAGGAGAATAATGGAAGTAGAAAGGTTACATGAAGAGGGTGACATGAGGAGAGGCTAGAGGAAAGAGTATAGGGAAGAAAAGCAAAATCCTTGGAAATTCCATGTGTCAACCTACTGTAGAATCTTCTTAAAATACATACATACACACACACACATATGTATACATATTCATACACATACATATATACATACATATACATAAATATATATGATAATGATGATGACAATGCCTCTCCTAGATATCATAGGCTATCAAAAAAATTCCATGTATGAGTTACCAATTTTCCAGGTGGTGATTAGTTGGTTTCTACAGACAACCCTCTACTTAAACAGTATAGGCTCTTGTCATTGTTCTAGTTACTCTTCAGAAACACAGATATTTGAAACACAGTACATAGAGAAATCAAACTGGTACCAACCCAAAAGCATCATCTGTTCTAGCTAGCTTTAATAGTGCTAGAAGATGTTATGCATGCAACTTTCTGAAAAAGTAATCAACAATATTAGCTAGCTATGAATAGTTTTTTATTGGATTTAAGTCATGCTCCACAAGATGAAATACATTTCCGGTACCATTAACTGGATGAAAACTCATGGCTGACTAAGGCATAGGTCCCCCAGGGGAATGAATACTATTTTGCTGCATGAAAATAATAATAAACTGCCCCCAAAGTTTTCCTCATTATACCCATGAAGCAGTCTATCTATCCACCCTTATCAAAGAAGCTTCCTTTTTACAGAAAATGGAAATTAATGCAGATACTTACAGATGGTCAGTTTGCAGAGAACTAGAATCTGTGGAGTGCTCTGCTCTAAATAGTATATTTATTTCACACTCTCTATTCCTAATACTCTGAGACC
Organism: Grammomys surdaster; assembly: GCF_004785775.1. Lineage (NCBI taxonomy): Eukaryota > Metazoa > Chordata > Mammalia > Rodentia > Muridae > Grammomys > Grammomys surdaster. The sequence goes on along the minus strand of NW_021604634.1, from coordinate 8,763,329 downwards.
GTGAATGAAAAGAGGGTGGAAACATTGTGAAAGCCAGAAGTGGTGGACACTTACAGGCGAAATATTTGCCAGGCATGACAGAGTCCTTGTACACATAAATTCACAGTAGCTGTGATAATATGGTCAAGACCTATACAGGATCAACTATGCATCAAAAATACACTTGATGAAATCCAATATTCACTAGGCATAAAAAATCTTTTATTGCATCCAAATAAGAATAGAAAATGTCCTCAAGATTACTAAAAATATCTACAAACAGCTGTAGTTAGCATTGGCTTTGTGTTGAATGACTACATACTCTCTATGATCAGGAACAAAGCAGAAATGAAATATCTTAGAACTTTGATTTTAGGAATTCAAGACTGTTTTACTAAGGAAAAAATAAAAACAATAAAGATTTAAAAGATAAAACCTAAGTCATTCACACACAATTGTCTCTGTGAAATATACCTACAAATGTATGAAAGAAAAGTATTTGTACTTATAAATAAGACTAAGATTAAAACAAACAAACAAAAAAAGAATGTAATCACATAGATTCTGCATGTATTTGGCTGGATGTAATTTCTTCATTTGTTTGATTGCTATGGTAAATAGAATTGATTTTTAAATTTCAGCATCTACTCATTTATTCCTGGAATTTATAGGAAACCAGATGATCTTTTGGGGATTGGTAAATGAATTAGCTTTGTATCTTTTTAGACATGTGAAAGGAACCTTGGAATAGATCCCCATGAAGCCATTGTCATTGAGTGGCTATTTGCATGAGTGGTTTTGCAGCCAACATGAACTGGCAAGTAAAACTATAATTGGTCAACAGAAGATGCAGTCAGGGGACAGTGGGCACATAATAGAGAAAGAAAAGCTGAAACTTCCTAGGCCTTTTAAATCAGCCCATCACTGCAATGACTAAAATGACCTAAAGAGAATAGTGTTCAACATTTCACATTACTCTCACATGAAATTTTTAAAAATCTGTTTCTTACAGGAATCAATATTCTCATCTTAATCAAGTTGACAGTACTGTCTGGCACACACTTTGTCTGCATCTGTATCTATTAAATTCTAAATTACATTAATAGTATTTCTCTTGGCCCAATCATGAAGTTTTGTAAAACTAACAAAAGCATATAAGAAATGGTTTTAAAATTATACCACATAATAAAATATATACTTTTGTTAATTATAAAACTTTATATAAGAGCTAGCTATTACTAGCTTTTGAAAGGATAATGAAAGAGATTTCTAAAATTATATTTTAATGATTAATTTTGTTATTTGGCAATTTCATATATAAAAACAATGTATTCTAAAAGAGAAAACCTTGAAGAATAATATAATTTTCTAGAATCTACTGAATCATTACATTTTTTTAATGTAAGAAAGATAAAAGGAGATTAAAACTTGCTTCTGTTGACTCTCATATGCTAAAATGAAAAGTAGAACAAATAAGCTGCACTAAAGTCACTTTCTTTTTTTTATTAATTATTATATTTATTTAACCTTTCAAATATTGTTCCTCTTCCCAGTCCTCCCTCCAGGAGCTCCTTAACCCATCGCCCCTCCACTAAGAGAGTGCTCCCCTACTCATCTACTCCCACCGCACCCCTCTAGCATTCCCTTTCTCTGGGGCATCAAGCCTCCACAGGACCAAGCACATCCCCTCCCACTAAGGCCAGGTAGTCTTCTGCTACATATATAGCAGGGATCACAGACCAGTCCATGTATGCTCTTTGGTTGGGAGCTCTGAGAGCTCCAGTTAGTTGATACTGTTCTTCCTATGGAGTTGCCATCCCCTTCAGCTCCTTCAGTCTTTCCCTTAACTCTTCCACAGGGGTCCCTGGGCTCAGTTCAATGGTTGTCTGTAAGTATCTGCATCTGTCTCAGTCAGGAGTTGGTAGAGCCTCTCAGAGGACAGCCATGGTAGGATCCTGTCTGCAAGGACAACATGACATCAGCAATACCGTAGGGGTTTTGTGCCTGTGCATGAGAAGGATCCCGAGTTGGGGGAGTCTTTGGGTGGCCTTTCCTTCAGTCTCTGCTCCATTTTTGTCCCTGAATTTTCTTTACACATGGATAATTCTTCATGAAAAATATTGAGATGAGTTGGTGGCCCCTCCCTGAAACTGGGACCATGTCTATCTACTGGAGGTAGTCTCTTCAGGTTCCATCTCCTCACTGTTGGGCATTTCGGCTAAAGTCCCACTGAGTCCTGGGAACCTCTCATATCCCTGGTGTCTGGGATTTTCTAGTGGTTCTCTGTCTCCTACTTTACACTGCTGAATATTTCTATTCATTCTCCTGGTTCTCTGGACTTCTCTCCTATCACCTCTAATACCTAATTCTGCCCCCCATTTTCCTCCCCCTTTTCTCTTCCACCCAGGTCTCTTCCTTCCTCTGCTCCAATGATTATTTTATTACCTTTTCTAAATGGGATTGAAACATCCACACTCGGGCCTTCCTTCTTGTTAAGTTTCATATGAACAATAAATGGACAGAGAAAGAAATTAGAGAAACAAAACCCTTCACAATATCCACAAATAATGTAAAATATCTTGGTCAAACTTTAGCCAAGCAAGTGAAAAACCTGTATGACAAGAACTTCAAGTCTCTGAAGCAATAGTAATAAAAATTGCATGGTAGGTTATAGGCAGACCATCGAGGGTAATGTTATTCCTGGGTAGGTGGTCCTGGGTTCTATAAGAAAGCAGGCTGAGCCAGAACCACCCTTCCATGGTCTCTGCATCAGCTCTAGTTTTTAGGTTCTCATCCTGTTTAATTGTTTGGTTTCCTATCCTGACTTCCTAAAGTGAAGGACTGTGGATATGGAAATATAAGCCAAATGAACCCTTTCCTCTCCAACTTGCTTTAGGTCATGGTGTTTCATCATAGCAATAGTAACTCAAACTAAAATAGTGATGCTGTTGTTCAGGTCTCCTGTGGCAATTTTGTCCCCAGAATTCCAGTGTATGACTTGTGTTTCACTTCTGGTGAACACTATTAATATCATGTTTTTTGCTATTTTCTAAATGTATTCCATTTGTGCCCTAGTATTTCTGTCAACTCTAAATGATATGCAGATAGGTTAACTATTTTTTGAAAAAGCATGAGTCCCCATGCTTGTTATCAACATCTCCAACTTTTATAACTATGTACCAAACACAGACATACACACACATGCATGCATGCAGGTACACAAACACACAAAGGCTTCTTATCTGGATGCCTGTTAAAAATGTAAAACTTGGATATTGTTCGGTGAGAGTTTTCTATCATTGATCCTATGGCTCTTTCTGTTTCCATAAGAAGGTGGAGGATATTGCTGAGGTAGCAGAAGAATGGAATGAGGTAATGAATAAGAACTGAAATTGATGCCCTGATGGAAGGAAATGCAGGACAGAGAACTGCTATCTAAAAGGAAAATTCCAACATAGCTGTTTGAAATATACATATTTATAAAATGTAAAAATATTGCTTTGAGATAAAAGTTACAAAGTTTTTGTGATTAAAATTTGTTCTGCATTTCTGTCTACTTGTTGATTTCTTTCTGTTTATTTTTCATAAAATTTTTTGGTAGCAAAAGAAACTAGACGTCATTGAGAACTATGTTTTATTCATTGAAAACAATAGATTACAGTACATTGAGTGATAAGAGCTGCTTTATGCCTACAAATTCAGTCTCTGATAATGGAAAATAAAACTGGAAACATTGTTCTAGATACAATAGGCAAAGAACTGACAATTAAATCAGAGACAATAAGCAACAAATCACTAATCAGACAATTATTATCTATAGCCTCAAATAAAGCATTTTCTAACAGCATCTTACAACGTTAGTGCTTTGAACATAGAAAATTAAACTGTGTAAACTAGTCTTTAACTGTAATGTGGGGTTTCCTAATTTAAAGTAGTATTGTAATTATATTATTTTATTTAATGGAGTTCTATATGTAAACTAATAAAACTTGCATGTTTAAAACAAAAAGAACGTTTTAGCTTTTATTTTACTTTATCTTTTTAAATTTATGTTTAATGTATAGTATCTTGATAATTAGTTGAATATTTAAACTTTAAATTATATTCTGAACTAGAGTGTAGCTCAGAAGCATAGTACTTGCCTGATATTTAAAAGCCCTGAATTCAATTTTCAGGAATAAAATAATGAAAAAGAATAAAAGAGAAAAATAAAGATTTATATTCTATTTTCTTAACATTAACATAAATGCATTTAAATGAAATTCAACATCAGTCTGAAAATAGCATAGTATATACATAGTTATTTTAAGCACCTAAGAAACTGCTCTATTTCTAATCAAACCTTTCATTGTTTACTTTAATAAAAATATTAAGATGATAGCATTTAATCCAAGCATATCTCACTTAATGTTGTACTATATACTGGTATCCATTATCTGTGTAAAGCACCTCCAGAAAGCATCTGGCCTCCAAAGCAGCACCAAATATTAAAAAAAAATAAGATAAAATAAAACATGGAAAACAAAATTGTATTTAATTTCTGACGTTCATCTTTTAATTTTAGTTCAGTTTTGATCACTCTGCTGCCAATCAGAACAATAGGCACAAAAATTTTCGGAGGGTTCACATTCCCGAAATCTTGTGAATTGTGTAGGACACAAAGACTAAAATTAAAGTGCTTTCTTGAGTAAAAATGTCTAGAGAGACAATGAGCAACATCTCTGCAGCATAACAGAGACATGGGGAAGTCGGAGATTGTAGTAAGCATTCCTGATGAATACTAAATTCTGTAAGGGAACATACAGAAATGAAGGATAGGCAGAAAAAATATATTTTGAGGGAGTGTTTTTTTCCAAAACATCATATGAATTGCCATAGGAACAAAGATGAGTGTCCAGTGATCTGGAGGCTTTCTTGATCTACTTACGTGACTCTTCATACAAATCACTGACCACTATTTGTATCTCCCTACAGTGCAATTATAAAAACATTCCCTCTCACCAACTTAGCCATTGCAAAACTTGGCATCCAAACATTCTAGAAAGTATTGCTTTGATTATCTTTAACATTATTGGAAAAATAATTAGTTTATTTTATGAACAATACTAAATTTTTTAACCATGCAAACTGTGAGGTATAGCCTTGTGATCTCTAATGGTTCCAAATGTTGACTATTTTCTGGTTTATTGTCTTTCAACTATGGTTCACTGGCATATTTAGAGAAACAGTTCACAAACTGAGACATAAAAATTTTCAAGCAACCAGTTAAAAACTGATTTAAAAAAACATTCTTATATAAGCACAACTAAGAAAGCAGTCGTTTTTATTTATTACCTTCTGAATTTCTGTAATTGGCAAAATAATTGGCCTATTCATCATACATGGTATCTAAGGTTAAAAATATGAAATATCCACTAATTACCTTAAAATTATGGATTCAATTTTGGAATCTATGTAACAGTACTAGCATTCAGATTTGTTTCACTTAAGTTTGTAACAAAATTTTCACACCAAAAACTTAAATGAAGCTTTCCACAATAGAGATTTAAAGTTTATGATAATTTAATTTTTTTAGAGATAAGAAATGGGTCTTTTAGATACTAAATACCATTCTATTTGATAATGGCCACCATAGTTTTAAGATAACTATAGTTTTATTTAGTTTCACAAACACTCCTTATTTTCTCCTTTATCTAAAATGGAGACAACATCAGATGCATTCTTTCAGTGCCAGCAGAGCTGGGAGAGATGGCCTTGATCAAACTGAAGCACAGATTTTCTCTCATATATCACTATTTGGTGTTGTCTTTTCCTTTTCACCTCGTCCCAAACTCTCTGCTCTCAGATTCCTACATTACTATATTCTACTACTTAAAACCATCAATTTCTTTTCATGTGCTAATTTTGCAATTTTTTTAACTCACAAGTTTACATATTAAAATAATTCTCAAAAGTAGAAAAAGCATTATTAACATAATTATTTCTTATTGGACCAGCTCACTGTATAGAAGGCCAGGCTTGAATGGGTGGCAAGAACTTTCTATAAAATTAGAGATGAATTTATTTGAAACTAGAAAGAGAAGAAATAATTGTACAACTATCTCATTCCTAGCCATTCCTTTACATGTACTCTTTTGAATTATGCTGATGTTATAGCATATTCACTTGTTATCTGGTTACCGAGTAATGTCTTTGCAGTCAACGTCTGTTAGGAATAACTCAACTTCTAGGTCCCTTTCATCCTCCTATTTAGCAACACTCAGAATTCCCAAGTAATGCTTTAGTCCTGGTCTTGAACCCATAGCTAATTTAGGTTATCTAATCCTTTATGGTAATGCTACCTTCTTGTTAATAAGTGAATAATAAACTTTGTTTCTTGTGTTTAACCAGTAAGCTTTCTACCAAGTGTCCTTGTCAACCATAATGGGAGCATATGAGAGAAGCAGCATGAAAGCTGGACCAGTAGTATGTAAGTAAGTAAGACCAACACTGTAGGAAGGATCCAGAAACAAGCTTATGCTCACAATTAATTTCAAGTAGAGTGAGAAAGCCATGTGGTGCTTAATCCTCTCTAAATTGTTCTGTTACATAATGGAAGAAGATTCCTTGAACACTTGATTCCATTAAATTTGGGTTTTCTAATGCATCTCTATGAAGAATGTTCCCAGGTAATAAAGTACTTCTATATATTAGATGAAATAAATGCAATTTTTTATCAATGTAAATCCTGGTGGTGAGGAGAGCATGGGTAAAACTCCATGCCATAGAAGTCATCACTAATGTGCTCAGGCCAAAAGAGCAACTTAGAATCTTGGTTTTGGCCTTCGAGCGAAAGTTGGATAGTTTACATAAATGTCTTCTTTTTCATCTTCTGTAGACTGGAAGGGAGAAGTGGGACTTCTGCAGTTGGTGGCTACCTACAAAATAAATAGCAGAACATTGAGTGGCTCACTGAATTTCGGTATCCAATGAAGGTATTCTATAGAACCCTCCAAATACACTAATATAGGTCATATTTCCATTGCAGATAATTTAGTAAAACATTAACCTTATTATACAAAACTTATTTCTAAAGCATATTTTAGAAATTACATCTTCAATTTACATGACTGGAATAGATGGTAAGTAAACTAAAGGCAGATTATCAAGTTTAGTCTTATGCTGATTAATTCTTCAAAAATAAGATGTCCTCTACCTAGCCAAAGTTTAGTGAATTTCCCCAATGGCTGTGGAGAATTTCAGGCAGCTACCAGAAACTGGGAGAAAAGTACAAAACTAGATTTACCCAAGAAGTAGATACCTTTCTCATGATTGCTTTTGTTTGTTTGTTTGTTTGTTTGTTTAAACCCTCAATCATGAAAAAAATTATGTGTTTTGTTTTAAACTACCAAGATTGTACAATGTGTTATGGAAGCACACATAATGCAGATTTTGGTGAGTTAAGCACCCAATGAAGGTACTCTATAGAATCCTCCAAATACACTAACATAGGTCATATTTCCATTACAGATAATTCTGTAATGTTGACTGCAATTATAACAGTGTAATTGTTACTATTTTCCTCACAATCCTCCCGCCTCAGCTTTCCAAGAAAAATAGGCATGTATTCTTTATAATGATATATTTTCAAAATCTTGGCTTCAAAAATTATTAAAAATAAGATAACTATTTCATCAGCTACTTGGTACTTGAATAGCACTGCAAGGTCATTAAAAGGAAAATAAGCAATAACATACACAACTGAAAATAAGAGTTCTTACTAGATATTTTAAACAAATGGGAGCAATGATAACCAACTTGCCTTACTCTGTTTATCCCTGGGCTCTTTAAGTGGAGTTCTCACCTGTCTCCTTCTCTTCCTGGAATACAAATTCAGGACAAAATGTTAAGAGCCTACACTCAAGTACTGGTTATTTGAACTGTTCAAATCCTTGCTATGTACCCAACCATTTATGTATTTGTGAATAAGTATTTGTGGCTACAAATAGTTGTTTTATGTGTACATTTTCCAGAGTGATATTTGAGTGTCAACTCGAGTAGATTTAAAGTCATCATGGAAACGTATTTCTGGGTGTAAATTTTGTTTCCAGAAATATCTACCTGGAGAAAGAAGACTTGTGTTATATATGGCATCACTACCCTATAGGCAGGGGTCAAAGACTCAATAACAAGAAAATACACCAGGAAGTTTTTTCCCTCTGCTTCCTGACTAGATACATGACCAGATGACTCATATTCTTGCTTCCATGATTTCTTTGTCATGATGGACTGTACTTCCTAACTGTGAGTCAAAATAAATTCATTCTTCCTTAAGGGTGCCTTCCAGGTGTTTTGTTACAGCAATGAAATGAATAACATGTTTATCTACTCTAATGTGCTCATAGATGCACTGCTACACTGCTCTCCAGAATGCATTACCAATTAATCAGAGTGGTTTTACAAGATATTGTATAGTGAACTAATATCAAAATAGCCTATAGCTTTTGGACTTCTGGACTTCTTTAAAAGGTCAGCACTCTAATGTATTGGATGACAATAATAATTGACTTGTTTCATTTAAAAGTCTTCAGGTCTTATTATAAATTACCTGATTTATTATTTTATTTAAAGTACATCAAAGCTCTAATAGATTAGAAAAGTGCTCAGAGGTGAATATCATCTTGGCCAGCATCTCATGGGTTAGGAATGGTGTTGGAGTTAAAGCCACAGCCCTCCCATCTGAATCCAAGGTATCTCCACGCTGAGTCACCTGTATAAGCAGACTATCCAGAGCCATACTGTACAACACACTCATCTAAGAAACATTCTGGGTGAAATCTCAAATGAATAAATATAAGGGAAACAAAAAATGATACTATAATTAGAAAAATAACGACAGCCAAGAATATTATAAAAAGCTGTTATGGGGATATCAGGTCTATCTCTCTGTCATCTCCCTACAAACAAGATTCTAACTGAACTACAGCAGAAATAGAAATTTTGTTGTGTTTGCTTCTTCTTGTTGTTTTGTTTAAAACTACAATTACAACTCTTCTGTAGCAATCATGAAAGCATGATATTCTTTCTGCAAAAAAAAAAAGATTATCCATAATGGCTATTGATGATAATGGGTACTTCTTATTGCTTGGAAGTAGACTGACTACCTCAGCACAATCTTAACTCTTTATATACATTTATCTGATTTTTGTTATTTAAGAAATTAGTACTCTACTTCAATAACACTGGAGTATATACAATGTAGTGTGAATAAAAGAGAACTTAGTTTAGATTTCAAAGCTTTCTTTATGCAGCTTTTGCTGTGCTATTTGCTAGACAAGTGATCAGTGTCTCATGATCAGTCCTCTTATCTTTACAATACAGTGAGATCATATACCAAAGCTGTTGAACAGTTGTCTTGTTCTAATTGTAAAATATTTCTCAATAGGGGACATTTGCAGTGCTGAAAAGAGAAGAGTTTCCAGCATATTAAGACATAGTATTTGTTAAAAATATCATATGCACATTTACACCAAGTGTACAAATAAGCAACATTTTTCTCACTAAATATTGAATTTCACCTAACAAATATCCACATCAAGAATAAATGTTGGCTCCTTTCATTCTGATGAGCACTGTGTACTTCCCCTGGTCCTGTTCACTCACTATTGCCATCTTTCTCATTTCTACATGGAAGAGCACAAACTCGATGCAGAGAATTGCTTCCAAGGGCATCAGAATCACAGGTGACTAGGTGCCAAGAGTAGTCTAAATTTACTTTGGCTTCTATCCAACTCAGCACATCTGAAGCTGCAGCATTATTCTAAATGGTAAGGCATAGGGCTCTGGGTCACTGTTATAAACCTTGGGTCAGTTTTCAAAGTATTTCCATTTGAAGTAACAACCAAAACATCCCAGTGACAAGATAGAAAGAGCAAGTGCCCTTTCTTTTGTGCTTTTCACCTGTGATTATGCAGTCAAGCTCGCTAATCTTTTTATAACATTTAACCAAGGGAGGCTAGGTACTCTCTGGTTCAATTTAGTTGTTCAGGTAAAAGTAATGCATTTTCATGAAGCAAAACTTATCATGTCCAACATCTGTGACCCTCCAGAGGTCCCTTCTGACACTGTTTCAGCTCTGCTTCCTGTCCCCGTGTACTTCTGTGATACTGAATTTTCTCTAATACTAACACTTGGGGATCTTTTCCTAACTTGGTATTTTCTACTCAGGAAAAAAAAATCTTTCTTTATGTAACCTGTGCTGTGCTATTTACTAAACAAGTGATCAATGTCTCATGATCAGGCCGCCATGATGGGAGAAAAGGTAAGACTTCTCTGTGTTCCACTGTACTTGTACAGACACCTATTGAATATGCACTAAAACACTAAAATGAAAACACTAAAAATAAAAAGCAGAAAACTCTCCCATTATGATTATCATAGATGTACAGAAAGGGATGACAATCACAAGAATACAAAGCAAGATGCAAGGCATGGCAGATGAAGAGGACAAGATTATTTCAGATAGTGACATCATGTCTATTTGAAGGAACATCAAAAGAGGACAGACCTCTGGCATGGGGAAAGGAGACAAGTGTCTTGCATGCTGAATGAAGCACAAGGACTGAGGTCAAATTAGAGAAACTGTATTTTGGTAGCAAAATTCTTCACTTTTGAGAAGTGAGTTGGATATGTTAAAAAATATAATAGTTCCAGTTTCAACAAAAGTAATCAGGATTAGGGGGAGTAGTAACAAGGAAAATGTAAATGAATATTTGCTGAAGTCAGAAAGCAAGGCACATTTTGATAGCTGGCTTAGTGAGTGATTATTCTGATGTCTTTCAGATGATAATACAAGTGTCAATCAGGAGAATGGCATCACCAATCCTATTTCAAAAGAACAAATAGGTAAAATTGATAGGTTCAAGGGAGAAAGTAGTTCTGAGAGCAATGTAGGGGAGGGAAAAATGTTATTAACATCAGGTGACAGTAAAAGAGTTAGGGAGTTATGGATAATATATGCAGACAAGACATATAATCTTGCTTGAGAACCATAGTAACAAGCCGTGTGTGTGTGTGTGTGTGTGTGTGTGTGTGTGTGTGTTGTTAATATTATCAGCAAGGGAAGAATAAAATTTTATTTATTCATTTGTCAAAAAATATTACATGCCCGCACCTTTCCAGACATGCAAAATTCTAATGTTCAAAAAGTGATCCCTTTCTCTCCTTAGCAGATAACCCTCCAACTGAAACATAGTATAACAAGTTATCTAATAAAATTAAAGTCCAGGGACTAAACCATAAACCAAAGCTTAAGGATGGATCCATGGCTCCAGTTACATATGTAGCAGAGGATGACCTTATGTGGCATCAATGGGAGGGGAGGCACTTGGTCCTGTGGAAGCTTGATGCCCAAGGTAAGGGATTGTTAGAGGGATGAGTTGGGAGTGGGTGGGTAGGTGGTGGTGCACCCTCTTAGAGGTAAAGGAGTGAAGGAGGGGAGCAGGGTTTGAAGAGGCAAGACCAGGAAGGGGGACAGCATTTAGATTGTAAATAAATAAAATAACCAATTAATTAAAAAGTATGAGATATACTAGACAGATTAGTAGTACTCATGGGAGAGCTAGAAGTGAAAGAAAGGGTAGGAACTCTCTCTCTCAGGCCACTCTTTCAGGTCCTATCTAAGTTATCTTATTTAACATCTATAGGTGGCTTGTCTCAGAAAATATCAAATTATCTTAGACTGTGTTGTTATCCTGGTAATATGTAAGCTTCCTTGCCTCTTGTTCGCTGCACTGCGATATTAAAAAAAAAAATGGCTGAATAAAACATTAACCTCTTCTTCCTCTTTTTTCCTCCCTCCCCATTGCCCTGTGCAACCCCTACCCCACAACCCACACACTCACAAAAGCTTCTCAACTGACACCTATTCCCGTGGAGGAGTCAGAAGGGAAAATGGATAAGGAACAGAGAAATTTGCATGAATGTAAGGGCACACTGCCAACTCTTAAATGAGTGACTCCAGCTTTGGTCTATAATAGTACTCCTCTTGCTTCCTGTCCTTTTTTGCTTGTTTGTTTTTCTGTCCCTTTTTAAAGAGCAGCAATTACCTATGTATGTAACTGTACACTCATACATAAATCCTGAGTCACTTCATAAGTTTTTGGGTTATTCATAGAAAACCTTAAATATCAGAATCATTCAAAATAAATAAGACTCAGGGTAAGTTGCTTTACTCACCTGTTATATAAAATGATAATGATGACAAATAGGATGACAAGTAACAGTGAAGCTGACCCTCCAACGACGGGAAGGATAAAATGTTTATTGGTTCCTTCTAGAAGAAAAAAAGTTAGAGTATGAATTAAGAATTTAATTAATTCCCACTGAAGAACGATGGGGAAATGAAGAAAGGATCCACTAATCATGGCAGGATAACAATCAAACTCAAAGAATCTAAGAACAATAAGATGGGTTAAGGAGAAAAACATTTTTTCCTGAAAGCCTCCTTAATTCTTATGACTATCACAGATTTTGATTGCTTCCTTGATTAAATAGGGTTCAACAACAAAAACACAAAAATGGGGCTGAAAAGACGGTTCAGTGGTTACTTCTCTTGCAGAGGTCCCCAGTATCCATGCACTGGTCCACAATTGCCTGAAACTGCAACTCCTAAGAATCTGACACTTATGGCTTCCAAAGGCAGAGTCCTGACAGGTCCCACAAACAGGAAAAGGGTCCAGGAGTCCCGGACTGGGCAGCGGGTCCCAATAACTCGAGAAAGTCCAATGTTCCAAGAAGTTTATTGTTCATGGTGTGGTAGTTGGACCTGGCTGTGGGCCCTCCATAAAAGCCAGGGGGAGCTGGCTTAAATAGGGAGGGGGAAAGAGGAGAGGCTGGGGAGGAATAACTTAATTGAGCTACGCCCCCTGGCCTTAGGTAACTCATGAATATGGAAATCTCTGTTAGTCACGCCCTCTACTTGTAGTTGTGGATGGTGATGCAAACCTCTCTGGGAGGAGCTACTCTGACCCAAATGCACGTCTGCAAGTTGCGGGCTAATGGAGGTGTAGGCCACACGTAGGAGTCTAGAATCCAGGGGCATGGGGAGATACGTGATGTCCCTCACAGGCCATGGTCACCTGTTGGGTCTCTGGCTATCTCAAACCCAGTGCTCTACTGGGGAGACCAAATCATCCCTTCACGGCCCTACACACTTCCACTTACATCCACATACACTATACAGATGAAAGTAAGAAAAAAAATCTTTAAAAGCAATAATGTTAATAGCACACATTTAACACAGATGATCTTTTAATTATCCTATACAAAACCCTTTGCAGAGAAAAAAAAATGTAACACTGGATTAATATATTAACAGGATTGCATCTTATGTTGAAGCATATTCTAAGCAGCAGTATATAACTGAAATGTTTGTCATAATTTTTAAAAATATGGTTTTTGTTATATTTGAGTGCTTGTTAAAAGTAGTATTGAGGATGAACACGTTACTCAAATTTGGTGTTGTCTGGTGCTCTGAAATTGTCTCCTCAATTGCTTGCTATTTTAGCTAATCAACATCTAGTGCCATCTTTCTCTGCTCAGAGTTCTTACATCTCTCAAGTGAGTAGATGAGTCAGTGTTTGAAAGAATGAAGAGGTCAGGGACCCCTATGGAAGAGTTAGGGCAAGGACTGAAGGAGCTGAAGGGGATGGCAAACCCATAGGAAGAACAACAATATCAACTAACCCAGACCCCTGGGAGCTCTCAGAGACTAAGCCACTAACCAAAGAACATACATGGGCTTGTTCATGGCCCACTGGCACATACGTAGCAGAGGACTGCCTTGTCTGGCCTCAGTGGAGAGAATGCATCTAATTCTGGAAGGACTTGATGCCCCCAAGGAAGAGGGGGTGTGGGGGTGTGAGTGAGGTGGTTGGGTGAGTGGGGGAACACCCTCTCAGAGACAAAGGGGAGGGGGAGGGAATGAAGAATTCTTGGAGTGGGGCCCTGGAAGGGGGCAACATTTGATATGTAAATACATAAAACAGAGAGAGAGAGAGAGAGAGAGAGAGAGAGAGAGAGAGAGAGAGAGAGAGAGAGAGGGACTGAAAAGCTACTACTTGAGAAATTCCACCTATGGAGGTGTTAGAGTGTCCTCTTGCCCATAGCTGCTCCTCATACATGTCTACCACAGAAGGCTTTGTGGGATGACACCCCATCACTATTGGTTGCTGGCAGGAATACACTTGAAATGAGATTTGCCTATTATCTTTATTGCACTGAAACAGAGCACTTGCCACTGCATTCTGGATCCAAAGGCAACCTGAGGAACATGACTTTTCACCTCATTCTGCTTCATATTTCTTCAGATCATCCCATACTTCCTAAGTGACATGTTCATTGAATCTTTTTCTCATGATGAAAGCTCAAAGTTTACATCAATTTTTTGGTTGGTTGGTTGGTTGGTTGGTTTTGTTTTTTGTTTTGTTTTGTTTTTCAAGACAAGGTTTCTCTGTATAGCCCTGCCTATACTGAAACTCACTCTGTAGACCTGGCTGGCCTTTACTCAGAAATCTGGGATTAAAGGCAAGTGCCACCACTGCCCTGCTAAATCAACTTTATTTAAAAGAATCTGAGACAAATAAAAGATGCTTTTAGGTTTTTAATTTGCTTAATCCCTATTGTAAGCATAAATGAGACCAGCCATACAATGGTTCTCTTTCTGAGTCTGGCTTATGCCATTTAACAGAACATCACAAGGCATATCTCAGGGTCACAGATTACAGTATCTTCTCTCTGTATAACAGAATGCTACCTTGATCTGTCCATCTATCCCAACTCTTTGATTGTTTCCACAATTTGAATACTGTGAAGAGTGCTATGTGAATGCAGGGATGGAATAATCTCTTCAAGGAAACAATCCAAGTCCCTTGGATATATACTCAACAGAGGGATTACTAGGCTATGTAGTACTACCTTCAATTCCTTGAGGCACCTCCATTTTGTTTTTAACAATAACTATGTTAATTTATAATAGTGACACCAACTATCTTTTTCCATAATTCTTGGCAAGCTTTCCATTTGGTTTAGAAAAGGTTAGTTAATGTCTATTGCTCATCTTTTTCATTGCGTTACTTGCAATATTTTTCTAATGAAAGCCTGAGACTTGTGACAGCATAGATGAACTTTTAGGCTATTATTCCAATAACAATAAGGCAAACACATAGAGACAAACACTATGATTCTAAAAGAAGGTGACATCTAAAAATGCTGAAAGCATAGAAGCAGAGTGGAATGGCAATCTCTGGCATAGAGCAGGAGGTACAGGAAATAGGATCCTACTCAAGGGTAGAAGCTTTGGTATACAAAGAAAAATTTCAGGGGCTATAAGTTATAGTATAGGTAAGTGAGAGGTATGTTAATTAATCTGGTTATAATAATAATTGTTTAATGTATATATATCAAAAATTCATATTATACATATATGTTATTAAATATACATTACATATAATCTTTGGCAATATATATATATATATATATATACACACATATACATATATATTAGAGCTAGAAGATGGTTCAGTTGGCAAAGCACTTGTCATACAATTACAAGGACCTGACTTCTACCCACATGAAAAGTCTGCTGTGGTCTCACACTCTGTAATCCAGTTCAGAAGTAAGAAGGTCC
Organism: Grammomys surdaster; assembly: GCF_004785775.1. Classification (NCBI taxonomy): domain Eukaryota; kingdom Metazoa; phylum Chordata; class Mammalia; order Rodentia; family Muridae; genus Grammomys; species Grammomys surdaster. Next base: position 8,747,683 of record NW_021604634.1, on the reverse strand, counting down.
CTGGGCTGATTTGGTAATCCCCAAGCCAGGGAAAGTCCCAATCTCCAAAAGCAAGATGAACAGTTCCTGAGGAACAGTACTTAAGGCTGACCTATGATCTTCACATGCACACGTACATAAGTGCACTTGCACAGACATAAACATGCACATACGATCACACACACAAATTTAGAATATTTTTCTTTTGCTCTTTATTTTGTTTTTTATTCAAATATTTTAAATTATATGTAAATTTTTTAATCAGTAAAACTATAAAAATATGTCTATATTAAAACAGAATGTTTATTGAAATTCAGTGGTTGCATTTAAAGAACAAAAATGTGTGGAACTCTATTTTAAAGTAGACTCAGAATTGTTAAGAGTTAAGATCACATTTTGATCTAACATGTAACTGTACTTTTCATCAAATCTCTTAATTATAAATTCTAGTTTCAAATGCTTCAGCCTAAACTATATTTCCATGATCATCCTCTTCCAATAATCTCTTCTGACCATTAGAGTCAGGTCGATCTCTTCAGTGTCTAAATGTAAACAATCTCACAGTGTGCTAGGTAATTGGTAAAAGGAGGGAAACAGATAATCTCATATATTATATCTGATTTAATGGAACTTATGTTATTTCAAAAAGTCCTACATGTTTTAAAGTCAGCATGAAACAAGCATTTTCTTCAAGAAATGAGTGTAGAGAAATGAAGCTTTTGTCAGGCATGAACCAGCACAGCCTAGAGCCACTGCTGTTCTCCCTTCTTTCCTGACATCATTATGTAGCTGCTATGGGAATGGCCAGAGTACTGCAAGCATTCACCTCTCTGAAACTTGTGTGGATGGAAAAACAGAAAACAAACAGGATGCTTTGAGCAGTTAATCAATAGCTCACAACATCCACTTTTCCCCTTAAGTTCTGCTAATAGATCTGTGGTTGAATAATGCCAACCCTTAAGCTCTTCTCTAAAAAAAAAGAATTATTGTCTGTTCTCAGTGGTCCCTTTTCTGATGGCTTTTTTTTTTCATGTATCCTAATGCTGTATTGACTCATAGGCGGACAAAACTGTCTTGAACTACAAAGCTATTATTTTTCCTCCTATCACAAAGAGTAAGTGCAGTTAAACCAATTTAAATCAAGTCAGCGAAATTTATAAATGAATAATTTTTCTCTAAGCCTGCAATCCTCTGGGGTAAGTTTCTGTCAATGCCAAGTATTTATGACTGAGTTATAAACTTTTGAAGAAGACTCATGATAGAAATGTCTCTAGATCTTTCCGGTTGAGCTAGAAAAGAAGCAGAGCTATTGGCACTGCCCACTATTTGCCCTCATTAGAGATAGGGGATGGGGGTTGTTATGGTTTGTATATACTCGGCCTAGGGACAGGCACTATTAGAAATGTGGCCCTGTTGGACTAGGTGTGGCCTTGTTGGAGTAGGTGCATCACTCTGTGTGTGGCCTTTAAGACCCATGGCTGCCTGGAAGACAGTATTCTACTAGCAGCATTCACATGAAGATGTAGAACTCTCAGCTCCTCCCATACCATGCCTGCCTGGAGGCTGCCATTTTCCCTCTTTGATGATAATGGACTGAACCTCTGTACCATAAGCCAGGCCAAATTAAATGTTGTCCTTATAAGAGTTGCCTTGGTCATGGTGTCTGTTCGCAGCAGTAAAACCCTAACTAAGACAGGGGTGAAGACACCAAATAATGTAGAACCTAGATAATGAGCCAAGTACAATGAGTCATGCTTTCGATCTCAGCATTCAGGAGCTAGAAGTAGCATTATCAAGAGTTTAAGTGCAGACTGTGCTACATAGCCAACTCCTGAGCTGCATAAGACCATTTTAGAAGCCAACAACTAACAAACCTAACCTGCTAGACCAGAACATGTGAGGAAAAGTCATATATCCAGTAAGTGTCAGGTAAATGTATCTTTTTATGATAAACATTAAAAAGATAAGCACAAATGTTAGACCTTATTCTGTAGTCAGATGGAATATACATATAGTGAGTTTGAATGACGCAAATATACGTGGACTCACAGATTCAGCAATATTAAGACAATCAACTTTAAACTGTTGGATGAGACAGAAAAGTATTTAATCTCAAATTAATCCAGCAAACTAAAAGCACAGACATTGAGGACAGGTATGGGACCTAGTCCTGGCTTCTGCTTGCTTCCATCTAACGTACTCATAGAGGATGGTTAATCTCTTACAAAAGTAAGTAGCAAAATGATAATAGAGTCAAAGCCAAGCATGCGTTTTTGTATTTCAATAAAATATATAGAGAGGTACTTTAAGTATTTTAAATACTATATAATGTTATTAAAATGTACAAATTATACACATGTTTAGATTTTATATACCCTATCCAAATTAGGATTAACTAAATAAGCCATTTCTATTCACGCTGAAATGTCACATTGAAGTAGTCCTGTATCACAGGTATTGCTTGCTCCTGTATCTAGAGTCACCCTTCAAGAGAAGGGTAAAGATAGTATTGATCTTCATGAATAAGATCATCCTAGACTACTAGAACATGATAAGCCAAAGTTGATAAAATGTGTATCAAGTGGATACTAGTATTTTAATATCATTCCAGGTTTCCAGAGGTGACCTGTCTACATAAATTAGTTTTATAATCTTTACTTCATAAACAATTTCCTGTTTCACATGAAGAAAATCCCAGGGAATAAATAACTTTCTGAGACTTAAAGAACCATGGCACTAACTTATAATCTAGTGACTCTTGTGCCCCAAGGGTGCTTAAATTGGTACCTCTGTTGATCTGAATGAGAATAGCCCCTAGAAACTTAAGTGTTTGAATACTTGGTCTCCAACCCATGGAACAGTTTGGAAAGGATTAAACGATATGGCTTTGTTAGAGGAGGTATGTCCCTAGGGGTGGGATTTGAAGTTACAAATCCCCTTGTCTCTCTATCTCTATCTCTCTCCATCTCTATCTTGTCTATCTCTCTCTGCCTCATGATTCTTGTATCAACATATAAGCTCGCAGCTATTGCTTCAGTGCCATGCTAATTCTTCAAACCTAGTGGTTTCACATTTAAAGAATCTATGGGAAAACTATAAAATGTATTGATTTGATAAATTAATTCTAGAACACTAGAAATAAAAGTAAACAGAGGTTAGAGTTGATTAGTCATTTTCTTAAGATAGGAGTAAATATTAATAATTTAGGATAATGACTTGGTTTAGCTATATTCATTCTAAGTCAGGTACTCAGGTGCAAAAATCGGAAATCTATGACTTTTCATGAATATAAGTGAATATTCTATTTGGATTCAGTTATATTTTTTAAAAATAGATTACTTGAAGTTGAGAGTAAAATATGAAAGAAGAAATCAGATGAGTGGTGAGAAGTGGGAGTGAATATGTCAAAATATATTTTGTGCATTCAGGACATTTTTAAAGAATATTTTTAATAAATAATCTAAGGCTGTATTCCATAAAATTGACTTTAAGAAAGACAGCGCCCCTCCAAGGAGAATGCTTGAGGCTAATCACAACCCATCTGCTGTTTTTTTTCCTCACTCCCTACTTTCTTAGAGGGTTAGGAAACATAAGCTCTATCTCTTTGACATTGACACTATGGAAATCTATCTTAAAGCTAAATGAACTCCTTAGCCTACTTTATGTTGGAGAAATATCCTTCTCCAGAACCAGAAAGCCATAGCTTTGATATGTCATCACCAAGGACAACAGAGCATGGAGCAAGTTCTATTACCCAAACATTTCCCTCTAATGGAAAAACAACCTCCTGCTTTAAAGATTACGTTTGTGTTTCTTTTGGATAAAGACAATTAGCTAAAATGGATGGCCTCCACAAATGTCAGATGAATATGGCATATTTTGTGTGATATATGTAACAAATGGTACTGTCAAGTCCATTTACTTGAAGACTAGCTATAATTTGTTTTTAAAATGTGTATATTCTAAATCCTAATTGTCTACATTAAAAAAATAGTATTTACTTTGTTTGCAATCTTTTAGTAGATCACCTGAGATTCAAAGAACACTCTAAATTCATGCTTATTCAAATAAATTATTTTTGTTTTTCTTCTACTTTTGGAGAAGTTTTCTGGGCAGAGACATTTTGTTTTTAACTACATTTCCCCAGAGAATTGCTTCTATTACTGTTGTTTGACCAGGTGTGACTTTGTACCATGGTGTTACTATGTACGTGGCCAACATATTCTAGTGTAAAAAAATAAGCTTCTGTTGCTTCTTTGGGGGATTTTGGAAGTTAACCTTTCACTGACCAGCAATGAGGGGAAGAAGAGCTCTGATTGCTAACTACTGCTGTGATTCAATTGTCCTATGAGTTTAGGTCCTATGTATAAAACAAAGAGAAGAGAAGAATATGAGAAGAAAAGAGAAGAGAATTTTAAGTAGGATACAGCAATTTGCTTGGGTATTTTCTATAGATATCTAAGTAGTTGCCCAAGGGAGTAGGTTTAGCCATGTGATAAATATCTAGCAGGAGATCAGATCAAAACCATAAGTGCACTGGGATTTTGTGATGCCCCAAAATCATGTGCAGGCAGAAATATTCCCATGTCTCTATATCATGAACTAGGATTGTCCTTACCCAAATACTATTCTTAAAGTTCTAGTGTTTGGATGCTGTAGTACAATACCAGAGGTTAGGTGACAACAATCAGTCATTCATTTGAGTGTTGTTTGCCACACCTATAATGGTTTCAGGAGGTTGAGGCAGGAGTATTGCCACACATTTCAGGCCAGTTTGGACTACATATTGAATTCTATACCAGCCTAGACTACAAAGTGAGAACTTGTCTGCTCACCACTACCATCATCAAATCTAGAACAGCAGACAACAGAAAACCTTCTTGCTGCATCTTCCCATTGTAGACAGTGGAAAGACAAGAAAAGGTGAGAAAGATAGAGAAATAAATGTACTGGACTCATCAGGCGTACCACCCTCACAGCCACTGAAGCATCATTATGATAATTGCATTTATCAGTTGATGAAGACAGAGCCTTCGTGGCCCAATTAAAGTTCCCACATTAACACTGTTTCACTCGGGACTGGGTACAATTAAACCACACAATCCACTAATCTCTTTTCAGTGTAGACTTGATTTTATCAGCAGCTGGCATCCTACCTCTGGATTCTCACACCTGCTCTGATTGTGCTAATTCCCCGGGACTGTGTATGGATCCATTCTTGGATGACTCTACAAACTGATGCAAACGACCCTGGAAAAGGGAAAATCGTAGGCAAAAAACTCACGCACACAGGACCTGAGCCTGAGGGTGGTAACCAGATGAGCTGCAACACTCAGTGCTGGAGTGAAACACTGAGAGATCAGACCCCACTTGTGAGCTTTCACTTTCTTCACAGACTGGTTCAGTGTGGAATCTGCCTTGTGAATAAATATCTAAAAGGAGGAAACCAGAGATCAGTGACTTTACTGACACCCCTTCTGAGATAGGCAGCAAGACTTTTTCTTCTACTTTGAGCAGAATGAGGAACTGTGGCTAAGAACAGAAACTCTAAAGCTAGGGTGCCTGCCTCTACATATATGTATTAACTATGTATATGTATCTTCATATATGTATTAACTAAGAAGCTTTGAATAAACTGATTAAATCCACCATTCTTCACATCCTTCTCATCTGTAAAGTAGAGATGAGATAAAAATGCTTCGAGGAGTAAATGAGCAATAAATACTGTATACATCCTTAGGCTATCAAGCAATACATAGAGAAGTATGATCCACGTGACTCAAAAACATAGCAACACACAGCCATGTGCATTCTAACAATATGGAGTGTTAATCAGCTTTGCACTATTATGACAAATATTAAGATCAATCAACTTAGAAAAAGTGAAATTTTATTTTATAGTTTCCAATCCATGATCAAGTTGCCTCATTGCTATGCAGACTTTAGTGAGGAGTTGTATAGGAATACCGCTCATGGGTTAAGAAAACCACTCACCTCCTATACAGATCAAGGTAGCCAGAATTACAACATCTCATTCAAGGGCACACCCTAGTGATCTAAAGACCTCTCTCTCACTGTGCCCCATCTCTTAAACATCCTACCACTTCTCACTAGTACCATCAAGGAATCGAATCTTTGGGACATTCAAGATCCACACTAAACAATGCCATTAAATAAGATGTACATATAAATGTTCTGTTCATGTTATGTTTGTTATGAAACTTCTCTTCAGCGGATGCTTGCAGCCAACCATCAGACTGAGCACTGGGACCCCAATGGAGGAGTTAGGAAAAGGACTGAAAGAGCTGAAGGCGTTAGTAACCCCATTGGAAGAACAATAATATCAACCAACCAGACCCCAAGAGCTCCCAGGGACTAAACCACCAACCAACGAGTGCCCATGGAGGCACCCATGACTCCAGCTGCATATGTAGCAGAGGGTGGCCTTATCTGGCATCAATGGGAGGGGAGGCCTTTGATCCTATGAAGGCCCGATGCCTCAGCATAGAGGAATTCTAGAGAGATGAGGTGGGAATGGGTGGGTGGGTGGGTGGGTTGGTGAGCCCCTTCATAGAAGCATGGGGAAGGAGAAAGGGGATAGTTTGTTTTTGTGTGTGTATGGCACTGAGAAGGGGGATAACATTTGAAATGTAATTAAATAAAATAGCCAATAAAAAATGTAAAAATAAAGATAAGTGTAAAGCAAACATAATTATAAAAAAATGTTAGTATATAAAGCCTGTAGATTTATACTTTAGACACAGGCATATCTAGATTTTTGGCATTATGACATGATATTGTCATCTATAAAGTTCACACTCATGAATTACAGAACTGGGTTAGAAAAGAAATTGCAAGCAAACCTCATAATGTTTAAATGGTTTATGATTTTCTATTGGAATGCACTCACAGACACCCTGGCTGTAGGTGACAGTTGGACATGCCTGTTAGAATTTGATTACCCTCCCAATTTTTCATCTTTTAAAAATCCAATGATTGTTTGTTGATTGCATGATTAGATTTCAAAAATGACGCCTTTCATTTTTGGAATCAGTAGAAAACAGTTATCAACAGCAAAGCACAGTAAATTGTTTTCATAAAGCTATTTGAAATTTGACATATATGCCTGTGTTAAGTACAGATGTAAAACTGCCTACACAATGACATATTAACTATTTTCCATATAGAAGGTCAATAATCGTTTTCTCTCCTTCCTATTAATCACAAATAATCATACATATATTTATTCTTAAACACTCACATAGATAAGAATGAAGAATTAGTAGTGATTTGTCAACTAAGACTTGAAAACTGATGACATTGATATCAAAACAATTATACTTTGTGAACCTGTGTTTTCGATAATGGTACACCTGTCTTTTATGCTATCCAGGATTGAGGAACTTCTGCATATCATGACTCTTGAGCATCTTTAATGTGTAGCCACTGGAAGTATCTCAACCTTTGCTAATGTCTTCTCTGAACACCTGTTCCTTCTTGCATTCATGCATAGAATTATAACTAGCTTTTTCTTCATTTTGCTCACTTTCAATATGACTAAAGCCATTTTTAAACTCTATGAGCCCAAGTAAAAGCATTGATATTTCACATTTATACTTGTGTATGAGAAAAATCAGTTACAGTTAGTTAATAAAATAAAATTTCAGTGCCATTCTAAAACATTATAGCACCATGGCTACTTTTCAGTTCCAACAAAAAGGAAGTGTGCTAAATGCATTCTGGAAATAAATCAGAAAGAAATAAGTAGACTGCTAAATATTTATTTTACATTTACAGATGTTGAAAAAGAAAAAATATATTTCTCTATTGGGTCAATACCTATTAAGGATTCTTGGATCACTTCAGTGTAAATTATAACTTAAAGGTGCAAATTGGACTTTTAGGATATATCTTTGAGAGTGATATATTCATGCTTGTTCTTCATGTCCTGATCTTTTAGGTAAATAGTCCTCTAAAAAGCCATTATACTGCCTTTGAATATTTGTCAAAATGCAAGTCAGTATATTTGAAATATTTCACATAAAATATTCATCTGAGTAATTAAATTGGAATACTCAAAACTAGAATTTCTGTTAAAAATCAAATACTGCTAATCTTACACCAAGAGTTCATTTGTAAACTGGTAATTGGTTATCTGCCTTCGGAAAGACTTTACCTATTAAGCTATATCATGTGCTATTAACAATTCTTAGGACCTTTTAGGATGAAATTTGTATGTAGGACTAAAGCAGTAAAAATGGTTACCTTAGAGTCAATGTATTAAGAGGTTTGTTTGTTTGTTTGTTTGTTTGTTTTTCCATCAGTGGGGCAAGGAAAGAGTTTTAAGGGGCACAACTAAGTACTCAGATTTGAATTTGAATTTTATCTAACTGAATTCAAAGGAACAAGAAAGGTTTGGGTTTTTTGTTGTTGTTGTTGTTTTGTTTTGTTTTAGTTTTTGTTTTTTATTTGTTTGTTTGTTTGTTTCTTAATAAAAACTGAAGGTTACTACATGTCTTGGGGAGCAAAGATGCTTGTCACCAAGCTTGATGACCTGAATTTCAGAAGAATTACCAGAAAAACACATGGTAAAAAGATAGTTGTTTCCCACTGGTCGTTCTCTGACACACACTCAAACACACACACATACACAAACTCAGTCACGTACAGACACTCTCACATTACACAGTCACACACACACACACGCACACACACACACACACACACAGAGTAAATAAATAGATGAATGTTTTAAAAAATGTTTTTAAAAATTGATACTCATTCTGGGGGCAAAGACTTACCAAATAACAATTTTTAAGATCAACTGCTTTTTTTTTCTGATTTTCAGATTTCTGTTGTATGTGATATTATTAGCATGACATTATTATTCAATCCAATATTATAGTATTGGAATGCATAAAATGAATGCAAGCAAATGTTCACTTATCTTACTTTGTACTTTGGGGGAAATGTACTCCTGTCTACATGGGACATTGAAAAGAAAGTACCTCACTATCTATGTGTGATCTCACTAAATGGAAAACAATACTTTGATGTGGGCAGAGGTAGCTGTGAGGAAAAGAAGCTATGACATAGTAGGCAATAATTGAGTATTTAATTCATTTGTGATGTTGGTAACTGTGTGCTGCATCTGGGTACTAAGCTGTCAACCAAAATTTTTAAAATGAAATTAAATTCAGATGAAAATTGTATCGATTTGCTTGAGGGGAAACTATTTTAACTTGTGAGCAAAATCAGCAGAACTTGGGGATTCCAGTTGAGTGGTTCTAGCATATAAAAGAAAATGTCATAGACATCTTAATTTCCATATACGTAAAAATTCCATTGCTGAGGTTCACCAAACTGTGTCACAGAAACAGACTGATCTATGCAGATCATCTTAGAATATCTAGTCAAAATCTACAAGAGTGAGAAATAAGATTGTAAATGGACAAAATTCTAAAGCATAATTAATAATGACCTAGAACTCTTCTAGAATACAAATTAACTCACTGATGAGAAGCTGAACTCTAGAAACTAAAAGAAAATAAATAAATAAATAAAATTAATTTATCCTTCTTTGAGGCTGGAATGCTTAGCAAAGTGTTTGTCTTACAAGCATGAGCATCTGAATTAGACGGACACCTGTATACATGTATGTGCATACATAAACATGGGCACACACGCACATACAAAATCTCCTTCCATAGTCTTCTTCCATACAACTATAGTTCAACTCAAGAGCACATGAAGTCAAAGTCAATAAGCTTGTAAAGCATGAACGAGGGATTTTAAGATTGCTAGGCTTTACTCTAGTTATCTGCCAATCATGAGTTTCTGATGAAACATACAAGTACCATTTCTCGGGAATTGTGATTTCCTGATAAATACTCTTGAGATCTAATTTCTAACTCCACATTCTCTAACTCTACAGGCTCAGAATTATGCCCTATTTGAGTCTTAAAAAGCAAAATAATACAAGGTTAAAAAGGAAATAGATCTTTCTGGCAGTTGCACACACAAACCAAAGTTCATGAAAATTTCCTCCACAAACATTGTACTTGATTTACAGAAGTTCCATTTCTTTGGCTGGCAATCTCTAAACCTCAAATGTGAGCTATAATGTGAAAAGGATCTAAAAACAAGCTATGAAGAAAATGTAAAACTTTGATGGACATTATGAATTCCAAGATGGAAATATTAATGTAGCGAATGCTAAATAAATGTTCCTGAGCATATCATAAATGAATGTTTGGGGAACTTTGAACATATATGTAAGAATATCTAAATGGATGTAATAATTTTTCTAGCTAAAAAGTATTTATTATAAATGTGATGTGTGTACACTATAATTTGAAAAATATTTTTTCATATTTCCACTATCTTAAAATGTTTATTGTATACATGTTTCATAAAGTGGATAATTTTAAATATTCTTTAATTCTCTTTTACTAAATCTAAATATTTAATTCTTATTAATAAAAATAGCATTTATTTGTATAAAACATTATTTTAAAAGCAAAGAAATAGATAAATAAATCTATGTATTTAATAAGTGAAGGAGTAGATAAATAAACATATGTATTTAATATTGTCACAAACTTTTTCAATCACAAACTTTCAGTGGGGCTGGTTTCTTTCCATTTTAATGAAAAGTATAATCAAAGATGACAAGGGTATTTGTTAGGAATCCTGACCACACAAACAAATGCACTTACTACATCACTTAATCATAGTAATTTTAAGTTGTGAAAGTTTCAGATAGCCAAAATATAAGGTTTGAAGACATGGAAGGAGATTGGGATAATGTAGACAGAACATAAAGATCATAAAGAGAGTTGACTAAGCTCTATGGGGATGGCAGTAAATGGTGAAAGATGGTGGCCATGGAAAGGAGAAACTAGAACGGTATGAGAGGCAAGTCAAGGGAGCCACAAACAGAAGTCAGGATTCTTTCTCTGCTGTCACCTCTCCTCATCGAGGCCACAGCTGTGCTCATTTGAAACATGTGCCTCACCAATAATCCCAGAAGATGGTAGTTTTACATCTTCTTCTAAATGAAACATCTAAAGTAAGATTAATTCCAATGTTTGTTCAACTCTATGAACATATAAGGAATACTTCAAACTCTATGAGAAAAGCATTCCTATAATACCAAAATAAGCAATCCACAAAGGAAAGTGACTATAAGTCAATGTTTCCAATGAAAATGAAGATAGATGAAAATTTTAGTAAAATACTAGCTAATCTAATTATGTGATTAATATTGCACATAAATAAGATTGTATACTACAATCAAATGGGATATGAGAATATTTCAATGCATGGAAATCAAACAATATACCAACATAGATGATAGATAGATAGATAGATAGATAGATAGATAGATAGATAGAGATAGATAGATTCATATATATGTATATATGGACTTATTAATAGACATGATAACAATTAACATTTTTCATGCTTTACAAAACCCTCTCAGCATGTTAAGCACAGAAGGAATATGATAAAGGCCATTTGAGAAAAGCCACATTTCCTTTATTATCAAGAACAAAAATATCCCATTCTCCTCCAGGGAAAGGGGAGGTTTCATTGGTGGGGGCACCCCAGGAGGAGGAATGGGATGAGGAACTATGGGAGGAAGGATTGAGAGGAGGGGCAATGACTCACATGTAAATAAATAAAATAATTTAAAATTGCCATTCTTACCACTGAACTCAAGCTAATTCTACAAGCCCTCACCATAACAGGTAGGTGTGGGAGATCCAAATAGGAAAGGATATTTGTACTGACAATATCACATGCACACACACACACACATAAAACCCTAAGAACTATGCTTAACCATACACACAAATACACTTCAATTCCTAAAATTAATAAATGACTTTTTAAAGGTCCAATGTATAAAATCAATGCACAAAGAATATCCACATTTATCTATGCATAATGATACAAAAAAGAAATTAAAAAATAATATAATTCATATGCAATCAAAACAAAATCAATACATAAAGACCATGGACATTTTTCTACACATCATGGTACAAAAGTAAATTTAAAAAATAATCTCATTCATAAGAGAAAAAGAAGAAATGAAGACAGGAATAAATGTAAGCAGAGGTGAGAGACATATAAAAAACAAACAAACAAACAAACAAAAATCTATGAACAACCTACTTCTCTTGAAATATTATTTCACCAACCTTGCTTGGGTGCCAGAAATTACTTTCCTTGACTATGACAGAAGATCCCAAATCAATCAGAGTGACATTTCATTTAAGCTGCCTCACTCTGTACTAATTCATGGATCAGACTGTCTGGACCAACTTAGTCATCTGATTATAATCTTCTTACATGTATTCCCCCACTATTGGGTAAAAATTTCACTTTGCCCAATGTGACCTATTTCCCCCTCATTCCTCAGCTCTAGTTATCAATATTACCTCCTGTGAATCTTGGTTCCATCAAGAGGCCTCATTAAAGAAGATTGGACCAGGACTGTAGCAAGCCCATCAACCAGCAGCAAACAGTTCCTTCCAGTCTTGTCTCTGTACTTTCTGGTGAGCTGATGTCATTTATTTTATTCTCATTCTTTTTATGTTAACAGGTACAGCTTAAATGATAATAGTCTATACATCATCTCTTGCTAATAGTAAAAGAACTTCACAATTTTTTTTGGTTGGGATCTGAAATGTTTTCTTATGACTAATTAAAATATGAAAGATATTAGAAAACAAACATAAGCACACCTTTCACTCAGTCATTGGCATTGATGTTCAGAATCAGTACTGTCAAACTGTAACTACTTCCTAAGACTTCCAGGAGTACACGGTAACAGCACAAACCTTCATTTTTTTAGGAAATAATTTGATAGCAAAAACTCATGTTTCTACCACCTTCATCCTTTACTTAAAATATATCAAGAAAACACACACATATTTGCTGGTAATTAGACAATTAGTTAAAATCACTTAGGTGATCTTTAATTGACTCTTGTCTGAAGATAAACTTAAGTAGGCAGAAGTCATGGGAAAACCCGTAAGGGCATTTTGTGTGTGTGTGTGTGTGTGTGTGTGTGTGTGTGTGTGTGTGAGCATGCGCACATATACAGGCAAACTTGAGACCCCTAAAAATCTCATTTGGATGCGTGCAGCATTATACTGTAAAAGAAATGGATAGGAACTAAAAGAGGATGTGTAGCAGTTTATAAAACGTGTGTCAAAATCACCTTTACCCTGACAGTTGAGATGAATTAAATCCTCCTCACATCTTATACCTGTCTCCCTGCTTCAATCTCTACATTGATTTTTTTACCAAATAGCCTCAGGACTTGAGATAATAAAATCACACCAGAGAAAACACAAATCATCCTCCTTGCTTGCTGTCTAGTATCTTTAGATTTTATCTTTACTTACAACAACTGAAAAAAAAAAGAATTAAATCAAAACATACAAGCAAGAGTTGTCATCTCCCATCAATTATAATATTTGCTAATGGATATAAAATCTAGTTGTTATTATTTTAATCTATCAGTTAGATGTCAAAAAACTATTTTGCAACTGTTCAAAGCTTCTGGACACTAACAATACCTGCTATTACACTGTCAGTTCCACCTGATGGCAGATTTTGACATTGTTTATAATTTATGTACATAGAGATTGTTTTGAAAAAAGTCATGTTTGGCATATGAAGGACATTTTCAGTAATTTATAAAAGTTAAACAACAATATCTCCTAAAACCCATTCCCTTTGCTTGCTCTATGACCTGAGAGATTTATTTTCATGTTCTCAGCATTGACTATATAAGACCTGAGTTCATATATGATTGATAATGGCTCTATAACATATTTCTATTTAGAATATATTCTGAAATGTAAATAAAATATCCAATAAAAAGTTATATATATAAAAAAATACTTTCTTGGCAAAAAGGTTAACATCTGCTTGCTTTTTACTCTCTTTTTTCTGTCCAGATCCAAAATAACTTCTGCAATCCATGAATTTTTTAGTTAAGAAGTATTTCCTGACTGTGCATACAAGAATGGTCAAAATGTAAGACAAAGCATTCTGTTAATTTTCCTTATGACCCCAAAATATTCTATCAGGAAACCATTCTTCAATTCTAAATTGTAAAGCCAATTTGTATCTTTTCTTCAGCTCCTGTTGTCATTGAGACAAACAAAGGAGTTGATATGATCACGATCATGGATAACACATGAAAGCCTGCTATCCTGCAGTAACTAATGTCCTCTTTACACAGGGACAGGAGCTGCTGTTACACAGAATCTTCCCCTATTTACTCCAGTGCAGAAGGAAAGACCATTCTGAAATAGGAGCAGAAACTGTAAGGGGCAGCTGCAGGCTGAAAGAATTGCCTTTAAATGTTTAAGCACTGCCAAGGTAAGTTCTGCCAAGGTAAGTGAACATACTGAAACTAAGGAAGAGGGCAAAAAGTAAGGAGGGAGAGAGGGAGGGAGGGAGGGAGAGAGAGAGGGGAGAGAGAGAGAGAGAGAGAGAGAGAGAGAGAGAGAGAGAGAGAGAGAATAAAAAGGCTAGTGGGTAAGAAGTCAAGGAAGGTTTGAGGAAGGAAGGGAGGGAGAGACAGGGACAGATTGATGAATGGAAAAAAGAGGGAAAATAAAAGAGAAAGCAGGTGAGAAGGAAAGAAAGGTTGAAGTGACGAAGGGAAGGAGAGAGAAGAATGAAGGAGAGAGAGAAGAAAGGAGAGAGGAAAGAAAGGACAGAGAGGAAGAAAAGAAAGGGGAAAGGAGAAAGTGGAGAATACAGGTAAGAGAAACAATAAATTGAAGTAAAATTTCTATCACTGGTAAAAAATAATGCTTTGCTCCTGGTCAGTAAGAGAGTTCCCCAGAGGCAGAACTAGGAAAATCTAGAATTGCCTCCACCCTTGCTGGTAGGGAAGCTATACACACCTTACTCTTCACCTTTGTGTTTTCACTTCTATAGACAGAAATATCTGTTATTGCTCTCATCCACAGGTAGATGAAGCTCTTGATTACCCTGATGTTTACTCAGTTTAAGCTACATTATGACAAAGGAGACAAATTATGGATACAAAAGGAATGCAGCCTCATTGAAGAGCATTGCTGTAGACCATGGAGGTCAGCTTTGTAAACCTCAAGGTCAGCTGTCTTCTATTCCTGGTGGATACAAGGCTACCATCTGTCAAACTGATAATGACACACTGTCAAATACAGATGGAAGATCTGTCCTCTCAAGACTTAGAAACCATTGTTGTACTCTTCTATTAGTGCTGGGGACACACAGGCAATGTAATATCCAGGCATCTCCTTCAAATCCGTAGATAATTTGGAATGAGGAATTAGATAAGGAAGACAATAGGCTGGTAATATCCTCTGTGTGCATATATACACATGTGTATGCAAGTGTAAACATGTATTCACATGTGTGTGTGTGTGTGTGTGTGTGTGTGTGTATGTATATGTGCATTTTCATTCATAAATGTTTCAGGTAAAAAAACAAATAGTGAAATATTTGGCTTGAAAAATGTCCTCAGTGGATAAAGCACTTGCCACACAAGTATGATGATTGCCATCACCCGCTAAAACGCAGAGTAGAACAAGATTACCCCAACAGGGGTTGAAGCAGAGACAGATAGATCCTGGGACAGACCACAGCTATAGACTAGTCAAAACTGTGAGATTTGGGTTCAGCTACAGACCTTGTCTCAAACAAAAGACAAGAGCTATTGCTCTATTGTTGAGAGCAATAGCGGAAGTTTCTAGATTTCAATTATTTACCTATTCATGTGTATACATGTGGCACACACACACTCACATTAAATAAAAATAAAATAAATGAAATATTTTCATTACTAAATCTATGGTGGTTGATTTACTAACTGAATAAAGAAATATTAAGTCCTAAAATTTAGTAATGTTCACCATACCTAATTCCACCTATAAAAATATTTATAAAATACATATGCACATATGACTACTCGGTAAAATATTTTTGGAGAATGTATAAGGATGAATCATACTAAAAATCTTCTTAAAAAGACATATAGAAACCTACTACTCTAGAAGCTTCATATATAAACATTAAACATATTGATACACAACTGAATCCCCTTAAAATAACCTGTGTGTTGCAAATAAAAAGAATGGAGACCAACCCAGTTGTTGGGTTTTTTTCTTTGATTCTGTTTGTTTGTTTCTCTCTTTTGATACTGGAAACATCTCTTGTCACTCACCATCAGTTATGATCAGCCTTATAACAAAGGTTTTGTTGTTTTCTGTACTGGCCTCAGAGCGGCATCTGTAAAGTCCTGAGTCAGCAGCCATGGCATAGGGGATGATGAGGACACTCTCCATGCTCTCCTGGCTACAGTTGCTCCACGTTTGTCTTGGGTACTTTGAAGTGTATCTTGTCCCTTGAGATAGGTTACAGGAAGCTAAGATGTCTACCTGATGGGGCTGGACTTTTTCCCATATGACTTGTTTCACTAGCCAAATCCTTTGAAGCTGGCAGTTGAGTGTGACATTTTGTCCAGGTTCTGCAGACAGGTAGCTGTCCAAGGGTGCTGCTATCTCAAAACTATCTGGAAAAAAAAAGGAGCACATGCTTAGGCAGGTGGTCAGATTTTCACACACAGAGGAAAGCTACTAAGAAAGCCACCCTGAAGTGATTAGTGATGTTACCTACTGCAGTTGCTCCAAGAGTAAGTGGTATCTTCATTTTTACATGTTTGTAAAATTTCATTAGAGGCTTTTAGTCAGAAAACGATATAATGTTTAACACATATCTTTTGAGTGTTACTTTGTTAACCAGAAAACAAGAAACATAACCAAAACCCTTGGTACTTTATTAGCAGTGATTACATCAGGGTCTAAATTTAGAAGACTGAACCAGAAACTCAATTTCCAGATTATAAGACAATAGACTAAAGTTTAGGTGGCTATCAGAAGATACTACATAGTGTTTCATTTAACTGTATTGAGTTGTACAGGAATATCTGGTACATAGGTGGAAACTCACATATAGTATAAATTTCTGGTGCCAAAAAATATTTTCCCAAGTTTCTACTTTCAAAGCAATAGGAAAATATAAAAGATCTTCTCTCCTTATGATATTTCACAAGTGTAGAGCATATTCTGTCAGAGGTTCTGATGGCTTGTGCAGTGAGTGTTCAGAGATTTCTTGTGTTTATATTTGTACTCAGTGTTAAGCTCTAGTGCTATGAACATGATAAATTAGATATAACACATGTGAACAAATGTCCTTTAGGGGTCTTCCATCATTTTTGGTTCTGAGACCAGAAAGCTTGTGAACTTAATGTAGTACTAAAATTCATAGTGTTATTTCTCAGATCAGGAAAATCCAGAGCCATAAAAGGTAAACTAATTACCAGCCTCATTCACCCAAAGTCTTTATTCCCACAAATCAAGAATGCTGATTTGTTATTCAAGAGGAGAAGGCTGAGTATCGATGATGTCACAAAGTTTTTGGGCAGATGAAATAAAAAAAAAAAACAGAAGAAGAGCTTCTTATTTGTATCACATATACTCAAAGGTTTTGAGAATCCAGTGCTTGGGTTTATAAAACAATAATCAAGAAAAAAAGAAAATATAGGAGGGAAGAGGGATGGGGAGGAAGAACGAGAGGGAGAGCAGTGGAAAATAAGAAAACGCCACATTTGAAAAAAGTACAAGTCTAAAGTGCAATAATATTTTATATTCATATTGGATTAGGACCTTATATCCCCTCCACTAAAAACTAGCTGCAACAGTGGTTACTGACATGAAAATCTTGCATACAGAAAAGCCACAGCTCTCTAGTGTTTCAATGTGTGACCATGAGAGTGTTCAGCAGAAGTAACACTTTGCCCACATAAGAGGCATACAGAAAATGTTTCATCTCTAAGTTATAAACCAACACAATAGAAAAGGGGAGGGGGGAGGAAAGGAAGGAAACGCATAAGAAGAAAATAATAAGAAATCTATAAAGGACAGAAGGGAGAAATTAACATTAAGATGGGAGAAAGCTACTAGAGAAGAAACTATGGGAAACAGAAGGAAAATGCTAAATAAGATACTAACAGTCTGTAATAAAACACCTTCTGTTCATATCCAAGCAGTGCTTCCTTTTAGGAGTAGAAAGATAAAAGTCCTGGCTCCAGGTTTGGTGTTTGTCTTCAGGACTCACATTCACTACTGCTTTTCTTCACTCATTCTGAATAGTTCTCTACTCCCGTCTGAGAAGCTGTCTTCAGGTTGTTCACACCCTGACCTCCTCTTAGGAACAGCTCCAAGCACAGACTTATCAATTCAGGCACAAAGTTCTGAGTTCTGCTTAGGGAAATTACCTGAATTATATGAAGAACAAATTCTTGAAGCACTGGGGAAAATCTCTACCCATAAACATCCAGACCTAAATGATGGAAGGAGTTTTAGGGTCAGACATTCCCTTCTTCCCCAACCTGATCCTGGTCAAGTTTCATGCTGAAGGGAATTGTCTGTTTGGTCTGAGATGAAAACTAAGCCCCACTTGATCACGTCATCCAAGTGGAAGGCTGTCCAACGTGACACTAAAAATTTCAACCAA
Source organism: Grammomys surdaster (assembly GCF_004785775.1). Taxonomy (NCBI): domain Eukaryota; kingdom Metazoa; phylum Chordata; class Mammalia; order Rodentia; family Muridae; genus Grammomys; species Grammomys surdaster. Next base: position 8,729,110 of record NW_021604634.1, on the reverse strand, counting down.
AAAGTCCTGACATAAAGAAAAGGGCTCACCATCCTGACACACTAAAAGTCAAATGTGAGTTGATTTAAATCAGACACAAAATTGTCATAGTTTATGGGGGAGAGAGAATCTGATTTTAATTGAATCCCAAAATAAAAGAAAAACAATAAGAGTGGAATCTGATTCCATACTGATAATCCTTCCATATACTAGTTTATAAAGTGAACACAAAATACTGTTGTCTGTGTAACTTTTATTGATATCTTTGACTTTACAAGTGACTTTTCTATCATGGTTATAAATCATAAATTTAATTTAATCATTAATTTGTGCTTTATTTTTTTCCAAGTATTGCTCCACCTCTAGAGAACCAATTATTGGTGGAGACACTTATACTTCATGTTCACCTCACATCCCCAGCCACTAACTGTCACCATCAGTATTCCTACAGGCCTATAACTCAGTCTCCAGTTGGGCATGTCTTCAACATCACCCAATGATATTATGACAGTTTCTTCCAAAATGGTACATTCCCTCCAGGAGGAGGCCCAGGAGGCCTGAGGTTATAAAATCAGTGAACAACTACAGCAGCAGAGAACTATGGGTTTAGTGTTTTCATGAGCTGCCAAGATATTTGGTTACTGGGGTGCTTTTTGGGTGATGAAGCTTCCTTTGAGTCATTCCTGCTCCTCTAAATGATCCCTCATCATATTAGTTACCTTAATAAAAATCTCACTGGTTCACCACGTTTAACTTAGGTCCAAAATGAGAGTTCTATCTGGGGTGGGTAGATATGTATGTGTGTCATATCTCCCAGGAATGGACTGTTATATAACCCATCAACATCACAGAGCCCTGAATCTCTTCACATCTACTTCTCCAGCCAAGTGTTTGTGCAGGCCAACTTGTCTTATACTACTTTGCCTTGAGCCCCAAGATCCAATCTTGCCAGAAATGAAAGAGGACAATCAATATTATTTTTAATAGAAAATCAATTTGCATTGCACGATTTAGTCAGAATAATATGCCTTTGTGTTGTTTCAGGTAGTATTGATTTCTGCAGTAATTCTCATATTAAGAAACATATTTAAAATAGCATTCTATCCCAAAATAGTGTTTTAAACAAAGATAAGATACATTCAAAAATTCATGAAAAGACATTCATGTTTCTAAGATATAATAGTCCTGTCAAAACAACCAGGCTTTACTCTAAACAAGAATTTTACAAAGCTATAAAGAACTGAGAAATGTGTTATATGATACTTTGGGAAGTTAGTGCATTGGATTACATAAAACTCAAATTTATGGCAACAATAAAACAATAATGAATGAATGAATTAACTAATTAAGAAGATGAGCTTACAAATTCAAAAAGACAAAGTATCTCTAACATGGAGTAAAAAGCAGAATATTGATAAAACTGGAGACATGTAAAATAGATAAAACTTACTGAGAATGAGTATTGATATATATACATATACATTTACATTTACATATACATATGTATGATATATATATATATATATATATATATATATATATATATATATATCAGTAATATTGGGGCTAAGCTTGATAGTTGGGCAAGCTTTAAAAAGACACACAGAAATTTATCTCACTGTTGTTTCTGAAATAACTAAATGCCATGCTTTTTCTGACTCCATTTTGTGTTTGCTTAGACAGTTGTCAGTGTTACACCCCTTGTCCCATAGCAGTCACATCTGCCTGGGCAACACATTTGAGACATTCATGGTTTTTACCAAGGTCCAGATGAATTAACTCAAATAATTAAAGTAAACTAAAATAACTAGAAAAATATAAGTTAAAAAATTGGCATACTACATCTAAAATAATAAATTTGCTCTCCAGAAATGAGCATTTCATAGTTACTCTGAACCTCATCTAACTTGGTGTAAAGTATGGTCTTTGTAGTTTTTATCTTTAAAAACTTTGTAGCCCTGTCCTTGGATGCTAAAAGATTTTTCAGAGGACATGCCCACTCGTGGTCTGGTCATTAATAAAAAGGATTTAAAACTTCCAATTGGTTTAATCAGTGTAGTTGTCAATAACTATCTCACATGGATCATTTTGTTTCTAATGAAATTTTCTTAAAGGTCAAAAACTATTTGTTTTAGAACAGATTATTTGTTTGGGAAGCCAGACAACTAAGCTAAAGGGGAACTTTGTTTGTAACATCCTGTACACACTCGGGCTCCCATCAGGTAATAACACAATGATGTTGTTACACAAACGGGCCGTTTTAACTTCCCAAAACACTGAGCTTGCAGCTGACAAAATACAAATCAAACAAATTTCATTTTGTTCTTGGGCCCATGTACTTTTCATGCCTGAATATTTCCACTTCTACCACTCTCCTTATTTTCCGACCTGTTTCTAACCAGACCCCTTCCACTCATCTCTGAGTGGAACCTTCTGCCTCCTGAGAGCCAGCTCGGACCCTGTAAAATACTATCCCAATGGCCTAATTAATATTTATTCTTCCCCATTCATTCAAATTTCTGGAACGTCTCTGTGTTCTCATGTTTCATGAATACTTCGTGCTAACTAGCCTCCATTTCCACCATTCTACCAATACTTCAAATGTCGCCTGTGCCCTTGACCCTAAATGTTAGAGGTCTAGCCTTCTGTGAAGTTTCACTCTACCTACCTGGCATCTATGTCTTATTCTTTCCCCTCTCTTCTCTCTGACCCTCCTCCAGACTCCTTCAGAATTTGCTTCTCTTTCTCAACTGTTCCTCTCTGACTGTCACTCTGCATTAGCCATCTTCAGGTGTTTCTGTCCACCCTCACTTCTCCACCACCTCTTGTGCACATGAGGTAAACATCAACAGCCCCCACTTGCCCAGATGAGTTTTCAAAGCACAAGACACTAACTTCTTCAGATGTTTAAAATAGACTAGCTGTTAAACAGCCCAGAATTTCCCCAAGCCATCTGTAGTAGCTATTATTATGCCAGCTAATTAGAAGTGTTAACACTAGTGTCTTTGTGTATTCCCAACCCTGAATAGTCTGTGAAGATGCACAGTGCTACTATTTTATAAAATCCAAATATTGACTGCATGATGACTAAGGAAGTGCTCTACAGTAACCTGAGATATAGTTCTCTGAGACATGCAGACACAATAAATAAACACACCAATTTCCAATTACAAGTAGGGTACAGGAAGTGGAAATAAGGGTCCAGAAAGTGGAAAAGAAATGTTTCTGAAATTCACAGAACAGGCAGTGTGGGAGGATGTAGCGAGGGCAGAGGAAGGAGGCCAGACCCCAAAGACTAAATTTCCCTCAGAGTAGCTTCACCTCCCTCACTCTTCCTGTGACAAAGGTCTGAAAAAGTGACTTGTGGCAGACCCCTAACTGAAGTTTAGCAGCTTCAAGCAGAACAGGAACAAACAGGAACCTGTAACTTAAAACAAGTCAGTATTCATAAAACTGCAGCAGGCTGACTCCCAATTGCTTCGATAAAAACACTGCAGTGTGTTCCTTTCAAATGTGGAAGATGACAGCTAAGTTGGACACCCTTTCCTTAAAATGTTCTAGTATTCCCCAATGACTAACTTAGGGGATGAGTTAAATGTGTTCCAACAAATTCACATGGAAAAGCTCTTTTGTTTTGTGTTCTGTTGTTTTCATTAATTTTTATGCAGTTTACATCCCAAGAGCAGTCCCCTCTCCTCCCAGTCCCCTTTCACAAAGCCTCATCCTCCTGCCCCCCATTACCTTCTCCCTGAGATGGGAGAACCCCCCATATTACCCCAGTCTGGCATATCAAGTCACTGAAGGACTAGTCGAAGTTCTTACCTAGCCTTCCCCAGAAAATAAAGTAGTTTATAATGAAGGCCATTGTAGATGAAATTAGTTAAGACAAAGTCATGCTACAGTAGGTCAATGTTTATTCTATATAACTGATTTCTTTACATTACAAAGAGGGAGAATTCAGACACAGATATGCAGAATGAGAACGCCATGGTAGGATGAAGGCAGAGACTGGTTGATTACCACAAGACAAGGAACAGCTGAGGTTTGGGGAAAGCTTATTATAGCTGTGAGAGGAATCGGCCTGCTGACTAGTCACACACTTCCAGCTCTTCATCCATCCCATGATTCGCTCCTGTTGGGCAAGCCACACAGACTGTATCACTTGTTACTGTTGCTGCATCAGTAACCCAGAACTACCTTTGGGCAATAGGACCTTCACCAGCCTAGTCTGAAACAGCCAGGACGCTTCAGTCTTCAGAGCCCCATTATGAATATCATTTGCTATCCTCCATTTAAAGTGCAGCTGAATGGCAAAGGAAACAAGCAGGATAAAAAATGAGCTAAAGACTGTTTGACTGAAAAGCAATGATAAAGTGGAAAGGGTGAGAGCTACCATCAGAGATAAAACACAGCCTAACAAAGCCTTCCCAAGGATGGACAGACAGGGACAGATGTCTAAATTGAACAAAAGATATCATCCTGGAATGATAAAGCAGGGACTCCACCAAGAAATCACAAATAAAGGGAAGATTTACAGGAGGTTCCAAATGGGCTGCACCTGGTCCAAGCCTCAGATAGAAAACAGTTTGCCAAATGGCTTGGCAGATCTGATTCACATCACTCAGGATTCCAAGCAGAGATCCAGGCTGCAGGCCCAGCCCTAGATATCCAAGCTGTTCCTCAAGCAGCTTCCAGGAGCTCTTGAGTCTAGATAACCTTTGTGTGAAGGTAACTAGAATCTGCACTCAGATTATAACTGTAACACTCAGTCTATCACCATGCTACCTGGAAGTGATAAAACTTATCAAATCAGTAACACAAAGTTTGTTGAAGCACAAGAAGGAGTTCAACTTTTCGACAACTCTGCATTATTTTCTTCCAGCTAGAAAAAAAAGAAAAAGAAATATCCAAGATTTTAAATAGTGTATTTCTGAGGACTTTTAAAACAGAAAGATATTATAGTCCAAGAGCTTCCAGTTTTTTCTCCTAAAATGCTACTAAGAGTCTCCCACATTTAGGAATCAAATATTGACATTTTTTAACAGAAAAATAAAATGTATCAGGAGCCTAATTCTCTCTTTTGTCATCTTCCAGCAGAGAGCAGAAGCAGGAATACACTAAGCTTTTTATCTCATGTACTTAAAAACATGTGTGCTGCTCTAAACAAGATTTCAGCAGCAGCAAATCCCTCCTCTCAGAGTTCAGAGAAGACTGAAGGAGTGGGGAACACAGAAGGGATGGATGATACCAAGAGAACGATGCCCTCTAAAAAAAAAACTGAGCAAAGCCCATGTGAACTCACAGAGACTGAAGCAGCAGTCACAGGGCCAACAAAGGGTCTGCACCAGGTTCTCTGTGTGAACGAGTGGGTCTTTGAATCTTGTACTTTCACTTGGGGCTTTCTGTTGCCGTGGCTTGTCCAACTTCAATGTAATGATTTTCATTTTATCTTATTATGTTTTATTTTGTTGTATTTTGTTTTTATCTCTTAGAAACCTGTTCTTTTCTAATGAGAGACAAAAAAGGAGTAGATCCAAATGTGAAAGGAGGTGGGGGAAAACTGGGATACGTAAAAAGAGGCAAAATTATATTCAGATTATATTGTATGAGAAAAGGATCTATGGCTAATAAAAGGGAGGACACCATATATGTGTGGCCCGTGAACATACTCACATGTGTGTACAGGTACATATACATGCATATGTCCATGTGTGTAAAGAACAGAGGTAAACATCAGATGCCTTCATTGATCATCTTATCTTTTTTGGATACAGTCTCTAACTGAACACGAAGTTTGATGATTCAGCTAGACTGGATAGCTAACAAGTAATGTTCCTTCAAATCTCTCCATAGATAGGATTACAGACACACATCTCATTTGGCCTTTAGACATGGGTTCTACACAAACACTTTACTGGTAAACCCAACTCCCCAGATCTCATTTACAGTGGATTTTAAAGTAGTACAATCATAAATAAATAATTCCTTACTATATACCAGCATTAAATGTATGGCACATATTAGCATACTGAGTCTCTGCAGGGAAGCTACCTGGATGATAAATGGTAGAATCCTTCTCACTCTGGTAGGAGGGTATGGAGCCACACTGAACCATTGAATCTGCTCTAGCTCCTTATATCACAATGAAGGCTTGCAGAGATAGCTGAAGTTTTCTTTTTCTCTGCATAGAGGCTGAATTTCACAGAGACAAACAGGACCCAATATAGCCTTAGATCCTAAATATCTTACTGTCTGATGACTTAAGTGCTACACTTAGAAGTCAGCTTCTGTCCTTATCCTTATTAAAATGCATATGACAGTTTCGATTCCTGATAGGCACCAACACAGTGTGAAATTGCTCATTAGATTGTTTTTCAAGAAGTAAAAAAGAAAACTCCCACAGACAAATTGCCCAGAACAGACTTGTTGTAGCAAAGGAGAGTGGCAAAGCCAGGAGCCAGCCTTGTTCTACTGATGCTACCATGGATGTGTACAAGGAAGTGGGCACCTATAAGTGCGCTGTGGGCACTGTGGGTCTCATGCAAGAGGAAGGGATACAAGTAGGATATGACAGAATCACTCTGTTCCTGCCTCCTTCCTTCACCCCTTCCTTCTTTCTTTTCCTTTTCCCTCCTCCCACTTTTCTTCTTTCCTTTCCTTCTTTCCTCCATGCCTTCCTCCTTCATTCCCCACACCCATATTCACTAAGCAAAGAGAAAAGTACCAGGACCAGTTGCCCTTAGGGATTTGCCATAAAGGCTTGAATTATCTACAGGGACTCCTTTGAGTTCTGTTATGTGTCTACCCACTGATGCTGGACTCACCAAGTCTGTGAAAGATTAATAGACATTTTTGCTAGAAAAAAATACTCTGCTTAAGGCTTCAGACTCAAAATATGCAATTTTCCAGAGTTTACTACATTTACAGCAAGTAAATTTTCTTTCTTTTCTAAGTTTAATTTTCTTTCATTTTCCACATCTTCTATCTGTGTCACTATTTCATTTTCTAACTTATTAAACTCAATTTTATACTCCCATGTGGCTTTCCATGAATGCTAATTGGCACTTCTGACTCAGGATATTTGAGTAATGAATGACAAAGAAAAAATTGATGCATTAAAAAATTTGAAGAAAAAAACTAGCATATGTACTTCCTCAAGATGAAATAAACACATATTTACATAGATGCAGACTTACATGCTTTAACTTCTATAGACACAAATGCTTTAATCAAACTTGACAACAAGATTGTTTATAAAATCAAGATTTACACACAGTCATTTTAAGATTGAACTATTTTTACCAATGTGACTCCTCACATTAATTTTACTCTGAAAAAATGGAAAGTCATTGCTTAAAATTTTTATGGGGAAAATGTTCTATAAAATAAAATCATTTCCTCTAGGATATGAAAATGGGAGTCCTTCTACTCAACTCAGCATTGTATATCTTCAGCAAGTACCACCAACAGTACTCAAAGAAAACCCTGTTACAAGTGACCCATATGACATTCCCCTGAATACTTGAATGTGAGTCCATTTACTCAGCTATAGCTGATCATAATTAAAAGTGAGGATTTCTGGAGTATATTTTTATATTTGTATTCTATAAAGGGGATAAAGGCAATAATGAATCCAACACCAAATATTGCATATGCTTGATGCTCAATAATATCTGAAAGATCAGAACTATAGCTTGGCAAAAAGGCTTATATCATAGGGTATCTCATTAATTCAGGGAAGATGCCCGACTCAAAATAAACACTCTGAAGATTGTAAAATTGCTCTACATACATCCCCATGGGATCCCTTAACCCTTGTCAGATATCCAAGCTTCTTAGTCCTTTCGTCCATGGGTAGATGGGTAGATCCCTCTGGGCTAACTGACTCCAAGATTCCCTAACTGTCCATTTATTACAAGATGGATGGACTCCTCCACTCCTGCCTTTGACACCCTCAGGACTCTGTGATAGACAATGTTGAAGTTTACCTCCCTGGACCTTATTTATGGGTCATTAGTCTGCATCCTTGATCTGGCTTCCCTGGAGGACTTTTCCTAGAAATACTGTAATCTGACCGGCCTCATTTATTATCCTTCTTAGCACTGCTTTTGGAAGAATACTAAAGGTACATGCAGTACTGGAACTTTATGAAACTTGATCAGCATTAGGCTTACACCATCCTGTCTTTACAAGAGACGACATAAGGCCTCCCAGAATCTTCATGGAAGCATAGCTTGAATCAATTAAAAACTTCCCCTTTGATTCAGTCAACCCCTGATGGCCTCCAAAGTCTGGCTAACCATCCTTGCATGAACTATACTCAGTAGATACGCAGTCAGAATCCTGGAGACTTTATTTTCTTTTCATACTTTTCTATAAACGTGTAAGATAAATTACTGTGCTTGTGAGAGATAAACTGACACCCCCTTCTGTATGCATCTTGCTTTTTTCAATTATGCTGGACTCAAGAAGAGACAAAAATGAATTCTGAAATTTTTGTTTGTTTCTGGTTTCTCTACTGTGGTTCAAATGCTTTCAAAGAAACTGTATCATGTATTGTACTTATTTTAATCTTGAGAGGATCCTTACTTTAAACATTACATCCATGTATTAGTCAAAAACAATATGCTGAGAACATTTACTTCATCTGGGGAACTAAAAACACTATCAGATAAAGTTTTACAGCAGAAATAATGATTTCTAAACCAAACAGTATAGAAGTGTGATACAGGTTCAAAGTTTTTTACTTTGGTTTCAATGGGACCATAGAAATAGTTACCCAAGTGGACTCTAAAATTCAAGCTCTCCTTTGGTCCCCATGAATTCTTATACCATGAAGGTGGATCATGGGTTTGATTATATTTCGTCTCTATTGAAAAGGCTCTGCGTTCCCTTTTGTCACTCATGCTCAAAGATTGTATGCTTTTACTCTCACCCTTGTCTAATGTTTCACCTCCTGCTACAATCTACAGTGGGCATTAATTTTCCTCAAAACTGCATTTACTTTAATGTTCTTGCAGCCTTGTCTTCTTAAATGCTGTATTCCTACTCATTACACCTCTTTACAGAAGTACTGTTTTACTTAGATACTTTGTACCAGGCTGTAGTCTATCTTCTATCTTTCTTCCTGCACTAGAAAGCTGTTGAGTCCTCAAAGGAACCATACCTAGAAAGTGTGTAATCTTAATTCATTGCCAAGCACATTAGTATGCCTGATAAATTTTTTGATAAATGGGTCATAAACCATCTCTCAAAATACTATAAGTCTAATGAACAAAACCAAGTGCTACACAAATTGTGGTCTTCATTTTCAGAATTACAAAAAGAAATAGATCGAAGAGCTATTCTTCCTGGTACGAGATGCACACAGTAGCCAGGACTTTAGTTTTGATACTGTTGTTACAAAAGGTTCCCAGTACTATTCAAATGACAGTGTTTCTCAAAAACATCTAAGGGAAGAAAGGGTTCAGGTATTTAATTCAAACTATAATGCAACTAAACATCACAATATTGAAAAATTAGAATGAGCACAGATAATATAGGAGGTGATCTGCCCCCAAATGCAAGTTGTTTGGGAAAGAAAATCCAGAAATAGGGGGAAACAAAGACTATTACTGTTGCATATATACTGTAAATATATAGATAATAGTGGAAATAATTTAAATGACTAGCAATATAATAAGATCAAATAAGTTATGAAAAGACTAAAGATATTTAAATAGAAAAAACAGTAATAGTTTCAATGATACTTTACTAACAGTCCAAATATACACAAACCTATGAATAAGAATTAAATAGGAAATAGAGGATGAAATAGAAGAAACTTTAAATTTTTCTTTGTTTTTATACACATTCTTTTGTGTATATGCACATAAATGCACACACATGCGCGCGCACACACACAGAGTCACTAAATATGCTATCAAAGAAACTTCGCCCACCAAAACAAATCTTTTAATCTTATGTTGGGGCTATGAACTTAACTTGTTGCTCAACTGAGTACCACAGACTTTGTTTCCTTGTGTTTGCTCATATTGTCGCTCATATTTCACCATTTCAACATAAAATGAGAAGGCTATCATAATATCACAAGAGGTCCCAGCATCATCAAAGCAGTCATAAAGTGACTGGCTACTTTTAGATGGTGCCCAATCTGTCCCTCCTGCTTGTTTATTTATGTTACTGTGCCTTTTCTTTTCTTAGTCCAGAAAAGGATAAGTAGAATCCTTTAAATTCTGCGACCAAGATTTTAACTACAAAATTCTTCTAAGTTTTTGGATGTAAAATTACTCCCCCTTAAGATGTCAACATGTCACCCCTCTTATCAAGGTTGCAGTTTTCACACTTGAATAAGGAACCTGATTCTTGCAAAAAGTGTGATAATAATCTAACCTCTGGGTTTGACCTAATTGTGGTTTTGCTTTCTTGAGCACATGCAATGATTAAACATTCTGTTGCACTTTAACACTTACAGCAATCCAGTGAAGTACATATGATAATAGGGTTTTATATATTTTGAAACTCAGACAAGATGAGTGAGAACAGAGCCAGTATCTGGCCTGATCATGTATAACAAATAAAATCTGTTCTGACCCTTCTTTACTATAGGTTTCTCAGGTAGCACAAGGACCCGGTAACTGATGACTTTCTGGAGATGATTTGATTCACCCTTTCCTTGTAATTAGAATAGCTAATCCTGGGCCTAAATATGGACCTATGAGTTATGAGTTGAAACTAAGAAAGACTATGCTAATGGAAGAATTTCTGGAGCACCAGAGGAAATGCAGCATTCTGTCACACTGGCAATGACATACTCCCTGTACCTGTTGAGGAATCTTTTCTGTCCCTCTACTTCTGATGATTTAAAAGTAAGCAAAGGAAGAAAATATGTGTAGAGAATACTAAGAATGTCTAAGACAAAAAATAATTTGAGAAATTCAGTGATAGAGTGTGAAAATAAAGCAATCTAATAATTGGGAAATTAAATTTTTCTAAAAGATTTGTTACTGTATGCTCAGATTCCAAGGTTAGAGGATTTTGCTACTTAGGTTACTTATTTCTCAGGGTGAAAAAAGCACTGACTTCATCATAACTAGAAAACATGAGGTTTGTCATTTTTATCAGGCATTGATTGTAGAACATATCAGATGCTATTGTGACATTTTCATATGCATATAGTATAATCTGATCATATTATGTCCCTACTTCTCTCTCATCCTTCGTCCCCACTACTTTTTAATATTCTTTCATTTTCAAGCTCTTCTTTCCTCTTTTAAGTTCCACATATGCTAGAAAGTGTGACATAGCTTTCTTTTTGAGTCTGCCTTGTTTTAAATAGCATGATAATCTCAAGTACAATTCATTTTCCTGAAAAATACATAACATAATTATTAATTCTTCTTTACAACTCTGTGTGTGTCACATTTTCTATATGCATTCATTAGGTTATATACAGCCAAATTTGTTATGAGTAAAAAAACAAATTTTCTTCTTATGAATAAATCATATAGGTAAGTATGTATGTTAAGGCAGTTACAATGTAAGTCAATGTGGAGAGTCTTCTAAAAAGTTTTGCTTTGCTTTTTATACATGTAGTTCCTATTTTTTAAAGTTGGTGGGACCCTCTGACCCTTAAAGGGAATGGCCATGACCCAGTTCCCTTATGGGGCTGAGGATTGATATGCCTGTTTGATACCACAGAAGGCACAGCTAACCAGCTGCCAAAAAGATTAATGAAATAAATAGATACCCCCACAAAGCCAGGCCCAACCATAAATAAGATGAATAACAATTTGCATCCAGGGAAGAGAAATCTCCCTGAGAATTCCCTTCTTTTTCCTTACCAGGTAAAAATGAATCACCCGTGAATCCAGATGCTGGCCTCCGAACTTATACCACTCAGACCTTTGAAGGGCCACTGGCAAGAACATCAAACAACTAGAGATTGACATTACTAATCTGAAGAAATCCCTCATTTCACTGTCTGAAGAGACCTCCTAAAATCGCAAAGATCCTTATTGGACTTGATTTACTCTATTACAATAGAAAAGGCTGTGTACAGCTCTTGACTATGTACAGCTCTTAAAGAAGAATGTTGCCTTTACATAGACAAGACAGGGAGGGTTAAAGAGGACATGAAATAGGTCAGAGAAGGCCCTGAGAAAAATCAGAGAGAGAAAGAGACAGATGAATGCTGGTACAAGAATTGGTTTTCAGCCTCTCGAAGGTTGTCAACCCTATTTCCTTCCATCTTGGAACCATTATTTGGGTTCTTTTTGCTTATTTCTTCTGGTCCCTGGGCCTCAAATAGGCTGACTAACTCTGTGAAACAACAGATAAATAATCTGGTAGCAAAACCTATTCAGTAATATTATCATAAGTTAGCTATGGAAGACCACAAGACTCAAGATGAGGTTGTTACTTTATACAGGATGCTCCCAAAACCCATCTCCACCCAACCTAAAAGATGGGACTTCTGCCCCTAGACCAAGCAGAGAGAGGACACCCAGAGCCCCCTCTGACTAGCCATCTGAATTCTTGCTTAGGCTGCGAGGCTAAGCACTGCAAGGGAATATAAATTAAAGATAAAAATATCTATCTGGGTTCCCTGAGGGACAAGCCTGACTGCATAGGGGTTGATGTCAAAAGTATCCCCTCTCCAGGAAAAAGACATCAGGACAGGTATGGCTCTCATGCCTCACTGGACAACGACAGGGGGACTGGAGCCATTACAAGGTCCCTTTCAAGTACTGGAGGTCATGCCTCTATCCCCGCCTTCGAAAGATTAGAATTGCCACAGCCCTTCTATACTTAGAGAAGGGAGGAGATGTCAGGGGCAGCCCTGCTTACACACTGAAGGCCTAAAATCAGCCATAGGCCTAAAATCAGCAATAGGCCTGTCATGCATGTACACTAACACCAAGTCTTCCGTCTCTGTGGAAAAACATTGAAACAGATTACTATAAGCTATTGTAAACAGACAGTTTTTGTGGAACTTTACAGCCCGAGTAGTCATAGACCTTGTAAATAGGTAGCCTTGGCAGACAATACCAACTTAGATAAGGACAAGTGAGTCATAGGCAGAGTCATAGCCACCTGTCCATTGAACCTTCACCCAGCCAATACCCGGTTCTGAAAGATATCTGTATTCCCTCTGAACACCCACACTCCAGTGTCATCCCCTTCACCACATCCTGCCTTTCTGTGTTTATAACCCCTCTGTGAACAAATTATGATTTGAGAAAAATAAATAAATTATTTTTAAAAAAAGATGGTCAGGTTTTCTTTTTTTTTTGAGTATTTCCACATATGAACCTAATATCTATACCACTTCTACTTCCTTCTTCTTCCTCCAACTCCTCTGTCCTCCTCCAAAATTTGTATATTCTTTGGTTATAATTGTCACATGCATACACAGGTGCATATGTGTGTATACTATATAAGGACAAGTGTATGTGTAACCTATTAACTCCATCTGTCTTTGCTCTGATGTTCACATATCCAGGACTGAGCACTTTCGATAATCTATGTGAGAGTTCATCCCTGAGCACAACGGTTTCTCCTCATCTCAGCAGCCTTTGGCATCCTGTAGCTCTTCATCTAGGAGTTCCCATGTGGAATGTTCCCTGTATGAACTGACATGTCAACTGATATTGCCATTTCTCTTGTCTTATCCAAGAAAGCATATTGTTGAAAATTGATGAGTGTATTTTTCCTGTCTATCATGACTACAGAACATGGTCTTTTAGCTTGTTTGTTATTTGTTTGTTTTTGTTTGTTTTTACCCAATTCTTCACAATTTTCTCTGAACCTTAGCTTTAAATAAATCCACTGGAATTGGTCATCCCACAGTGTTTTATTCTCTGCGTTTTGACAAGTTGCAGATCCCTGCAACAGTCTCCATGTGTCACAAAAAGAAGCTTCTTTAATGAGGGGTGAGAGATACACTTAACTGTGGGTACAAAGAAAAGTATACAGAAGACAAAAACTATGTTGGCTTAGAAACTTAACAGTAGTAGGTTCTCATATTGGCTCTAAGACCTTTTTAGCCTGTAAAGGCCACTAGGTTTACAGTACCAGAAAGGTCTAAGTATCTGTTCTGTTCAGTCAAAAGTCCAATTAAACAGCTGCTGGCCACACCCAAGGAAAGAATACCATTTCACCATTTACATCTCTTCTCAGTCCATCCATATTGTTCTTTAGAGGCTTTTCAACTGAATGAAACTATTGAGAATTTCTTTCCTTGGCAGCTGGCACAGCACATTCCAATACTTCAAGAAGTCCCAGGGATCTTATCCAACCTCCTAGTTTCCAAGGAAGGCAGCAAAGGAGTGTGGAGTCAGCAATAGGGGCCAAAGTTCCTTTATCTCTGGCAGTTCTGTCTTAGACTCTGCTCTTCCTTGGTTAAAAGCTACTTACTTTGGGTAATTTTTCTCATCCTTTAACTCTTTGTTATCTAAGGCCAGAAGCCATTGGCTTCTGGAAACTAGCTTCTGCTGGTAGCAGCAGGGGACTAAGAAATAAAGAAAAAAAAGGCTTAGTTACTTGCTTCTTTTCTCTCTGGCTCAAGGGCCCCTCCCTGGCCAGGCAAGAGGCTCGGAGTTCATTAACTCTTCATGAACAGAAGAGAAGAGAAGAGAAGAGAAGAGAAGAGAAGAGAAGAGAAGAG
>NW_021604634.1:8712742-8714453 GCF_004785775.1 Grammomys surdaster | reverse complement strand
AGAAGAGAAGAGAAGAGAAGAGAAGAGAAGAGAAGAGAAGAGAAGAGAAGAGAAGAGAAGAGAAGAGAAGAGGACACATGCACGAAATATAGCTGAAGAAAGATGCACTGTTGTTTTATTGTGGTTCTTAGTTTTTATACTTTCTCTAAGAAATTACCTCATACATCTATCAGGTAAATCTACCAGAGCAGGATAACTGATTACATGATTTTCTAAATATGTTTCATTCCAATAAATTCACAATAAGTTTTAGGCCAGAATTCATGTCATAGATTTATAAGATTTTAGGAGTTACAACAGAATTGTTTACATATCTTACCAGTAAGACTGGTATCTGACTAAACATTCATTATCTACTACTAGCCCCCATAAGTTCATTGTGAGTTTAAAGGAATAATTTTTGTGTTACAAGTTATCATGATTTTGTAGAGACAAATCATCTGCCTTGTATCTTATTAGTTTTGAAGTTTTGTATAGATAAACTATTCAATACTTTATTTTCTGTTCTTGCACATACAATAAATTGTCCACTTCAGGTTTATGGCTTTAGTTACCAGATAATGGTCTCACATCTAACCTAGAAGGAATGTTTTCCTTGATCATAAATTTGTACCAAGCCTCCTTTCTTTTCCTAGTGTAATTAGCCCATGACAGATGAATATTTACTGAGCTCTATTTGCAGCTTTTATTCTATAGAGGGCTTGAAATTACTTGTATAAATTTAGTTATTCTATTCTAAATTATTATCAGGAATAATAAAATCATAATTTGTCTACACAGCATTACTATATGAGAGTACACCTTCATATTGATCTGCAGAAAAGAAGCCCAATAAGGTGAGTTAATGCCCAGGAATCATTCAGCTATCTAATAGTGACAGGAAAGGCATATCAGCAGTGAGAAACAATCCTGCTGGGATGAAGTCTCTAAAGATTTTGCATTCTTAGAGCTCACCCACTGAAGGGCATATAAAATGGTGGGCCATCTCCACAGAATTTACTTCCATGCCTTAGCTTTTCCTAGAAGGCTCTAACATGGAAGGAACTGATAAAGGTCTTCACAGGACCAAGGGCATCTCCAGGTCTCAAGTGTTCTACTTTAATGTATAAATGTAGATTGAAGGTTTTCAGAAATTGCCTTACTTAATTTTCATAAGAATCCTGAATGCTGGAGCTGACCTTTATCAGTGTAGTGAAATGCGAGAGCAGGGAGGAGGGATGGGTGGGTGGGTGGGGAATCAGACTCATAGAAGGAGTGCGCAAGGGGGAGGTGAGATGGGATAGGGAGTTTCTGGAGGGAAAACCAGAAAAGGAGACAACATTTGAAATGTAAGTAAACAAAATATACAATTAAAAAAGCCAATAATTTGCAAGAGTAAGGAGAAGCATATGAGAGAGTTTACAAAATGGAACGAAAGGAAAGAAGAAAATGACGCAATTACGTTATAGTCTCAAATATATATACTAATTCAGCCCTCTTACTCTCTTACCCTCTTACTCTCTTCACCCTCTGTCCCTTCTCTCCCCATTTCCCCCCCCCATGTGTTCATGGATGACCTCTCCTCTTCTTCCCCCTCTCCCTCCCCTCCCCCCTCTTCCTCCTCCTCCTCCTCCTCCCCCCCTTCCCTTCCCCCTCCCCCTTCCCCCTCCCCTCCTCTCTCTCTGTCTCTCTCTCTCTCTCTCTCTCTCTCTCTCTCTCTCTCTCTCTCTCT
>NW_021604634.1:8703824-8712732 GCF_004785775.1 Grammomys surdaster | reverse complement strand
CTCTCTCTCTCTCTCTCTCTCTCTCTCTCTCTCTCTCTCTCTCTCTCCCTCTCTCTCTGGGCCTTTCTCTGTCCTTACTCCCTCAACTCCCCTCCCCATGCCCTAAATAAACTCTATTCTATACTTAAAAAAAAAGAATTCAGCAAACATTCATTTTTTTTCCTTTCAAGTAGCAAACTCTTTCATCTGTCATTTAAATTCTGATCAAGCTTAAATATTGATGACAATAGAAAAACAACTCATAGGAGATTCCTCTATAAGAAATACTGTATGGGCAAACTTCAGCTATTATAGTGATAAAAATTATTGCAGATCTGATGGATTCTAGTCAAATACTCTGCTTTTATAATGGCATACAAAAGACCAGCCTAAGACAAATGGGAAATACTACAGTCTTAGACAAGGGAAGAGTTAGAGACCATCACATAGGAAAGGAAAGATACTTAATACTGAACTGTGGTAAAACATGCCTGGCCTTCTCTAGTACTTCTGGTGTCCTTCATGAGATTTCAGGAAACAATGTGAGTTGAGGGAAATCCAAGACTTCTGCTAGAGACTCTTCTAAAATCTGGGAAACTGGATGTAATCATATCTTATCTTTATTTTCACATAATGAACTAAAAGGAAGATTCAGTTTTACACAAGAAATTTGTTTGTATATATTGCTTCAGTAATAGAGAATATCTGACTTTCATATCCAACATCTGTGTAAAACATTCCATATGATACATGGAAAACAGCTGTAGGGATCACGGTGCACCCCACGGTATAAGACCATTGACACCCTGACACCCACCAAGAATTCATGCCATTGAAGATATGAGGAAACAGTAGGCTCAGTTCAAGCTCATCAGCCCCAAACTTGCCAGTGAATCCAATGTGTTCATAATCCAGACAAGGAATATTTATCTTCAGATTTTAAGTTAAACCTGTTAACAGAAATTCCTGTCAGGGGTTCAGCTAGTTTCTAATTTTCTCAGTAAAGTTCTGGAGTTCATTCTTTGTGTTATGTTCTTTATATTGCTCTTTTAGAAAAGCATATCTTCTGGAAGAAATTTTAAAACAAAAAAGACAATAGAACAGCCTTTTAGCCCTTCTATCCTCTAGTTGAAAATGACAACCAAAACATTCCAGCTTTCACCCTGCTGCTCAGAATAAAATAAAATGCCTATGCTTTTAAGGTAACTCCAATACTATCAGGTGAGAAACTATTTTTAAGATATGTTGAGTTTTAGGCAAAATTTTATAACCCTTAAAGGAATAGCAATTAATAATGCAAATGGTACTTCCTCATATGAAACAACAGTGATATGAGAAAAGATCCACAAAAGTACTTTTGAACTACATTAGAATATTGTTATTTTGTAGGAATTCTACTCAATTTTAAACCAAAGGAAGATTTTAGTTTGAAGTATAAAAAATTTCTAAGTAATTATTTATTTCACAAACAGCATTTGATGGAATTGCATTCAAGCAACCAAGTCTTTATTGTGTGAGATCACAGCTAATCTAAATGAGGGTAAACACATTATTACTTCATATCCTTTGAGATGATGTCTGTAGCTACTTTTTTTCATTATCTATGAGTTAAACACAGTTAAGATAACCAATAAATATTCAGTATGAGAGAAAATATTGCTTCTGATTTGGGAATTGCTACTACTTGCTTTAATTTCTTAGGAGGATAAATGAAAACTACACAGAAACATGTAGACATTTTAGTAAATTATCAAATTGCCTGTATTTAATCTTACCCAAAGATTTGAAGCTGTCTGAAAATCCACAGGTTTTTCCCCCTATCCTATGGCTCTGCATTTGCTAGAATTCATCTAGGAACCATGTTGAAATTATAAACACTAAAAGAAAAACTGAGCTTTAGAAAAGCAAACAGAACTGTTTCCAGATCAGTCAGAAAGAACTCTGATGAATATGCCACCTATGAATCTGTGTGTCTTGTTGCTACATGTCATGCTTTTAATGAAGAAACTAGCTAGAATGGTTCCTTTTGAAATATTCAAAGGATGTTTCCATTCTATCTGACATTTTTTTTATCACAATATAAACTCTATCTATAAGCTGGTGTTGACTTTCCTTTTCCTTGCTCTGTGCACACTTCCCTCCAAAGTCTGCAATTTAATTTCCACCTCCATAATTTTAAATATTTTAAAGTCATCATTTTACACTCTCCATTTTCCTCCAAAATTGCCTTCAGTAATGGCTTCCTAACTCCATTATCTTGGAATTCCATTTATCACATTTATGGGTTTGCCTTTTAAAGCAAAACAAAACAAAAAGCTATAAAATTTGGGGATCTGAGCCTAATCACAGGATGAGCCCCCGCCAGTAGCAGCAATTACAAATCTACCCTAATGTGCTTTGATCAAGGTGAGGTTTATCACAGTGTGCTATTTTATTTCAGAGGCATATTGCTGTAGAGTAATAGGAGAACAAAGTATCTTTTCAGTTCTATGCAATGGCCAAAATAATTTATTCACAGGTTTAAATTGGGCATATAAAAGATTCATATAAATAAATCAGTGACAGCCTCAGCAAACAGAGAAAACTACCAAGATGGTAAGCTCTTAGTGAAAATCCACAGACAAAGGGAAAAACTATGTGGAATATTATAGCAAGCTGTTAAATGGATGCAGTGGTACTTAAAAATTATATAAGATACAATAAAACAAAAATTAACTAATCAAACTTAAGACTATTCCAGAGCTGGTGAATAGCTTATGTGATTCTGATGGTCTGCAATCTCCATGTATCCTTTTCTTGAAATCTATCTTAAACCCAAAAAATGAAATATCTTTTCAAAACCAATTTAGAAAAAAGAAAGAATAGAAGGTAATCAGACTATCTGTAATAAATAAATTTTTTCCAGGAAGAGATGACTCAAAACATTTGTCAACTCAATGCAACTTGATGCTAGGTTTGCTTTATAGAGTAATGTAAAAATAATGTTCTCTTAATGCTTAGACAAGAATTAAGCACAAAATAATATTTTCTGATGAGTCACTTTACTAGAGACTATAACTTTATCATTTAGTGTGAAAATATAATTTATCACCCAGATCTATACCCAGGAACAGTCACATATAACAGAAGTCAGGAACTGTTCATAATACCTGTTCCTAATGAGCATTCATTCCCCTCATAAATTTAGCTCTAAGGAATGTTGATAGAACACTATAGCTTCCTATACTTTGGGACATGGTATCCTTCTAACATCATCCATTATTATAAATGATATCTTCACATGTCAGCTGCCCAGTTCAGAGATTAGCCTTCACCTCCATGCCCATTTTCTCATTTAACTCATCTCCAAATTCCATTACCTCTTCTGTGCATCAAGTAGCTTTCCATCTGCTCAATGTTCTGCCTTCTCAACTAAGACTAATTATCAACTCTTAACTATCTGGTCCTTCACTGATCATGTCATCATTCTCTCTACTTATGCCTTGCTCCTGTCAATCTTGGAAAATAAATCCAGGCTTGTATTTTTCTAGTTTACAATCCTAAATTGTTCTAGAGTACTTAGAAATAAATTAAAGCTTCTTAGCACCACCATCAATCCTAATAGAACAAACAAACAAACAAACAATGAGTTTTCAGGCCTGGCCTTGCTGCAACATTCATCTCTACCTTGGGCTTATACTAAGATTGTCTTAAGAACTACTCAGAATCACACACACAAGAATACATTTGTTTCACATCTGAGCACCCAGTTATGGGTTCCTGACCACAGCAGTACCTTTCTTCCATATCTAGTTTTAGAGTCCTGTGCTATCATTTCTTTTGAGCTTCTCCAAACTATGTTGTCCAACAACCAATTCTTCACAATTAGACTCCTTTAAACATATACTTATTTAATTCATGGTGATGTGTTAAGTCATGCCACTCATATAATTGCTAGTGATATTTGCAAAGCAGAATATTGTATATACCTTCTTACTCAATTTGCTTCATTAGAATTAACTTTCCCACATTGGTTCATCACCATGCTCTCCAAAATTATAACTTTGACCTTAATTCCTTATACCACTTTACGGGGATCAATGTCTTTGAAAAGTATCAAGTGGTTTGAAGTACAGGGAAACGGTGGTGAAAGACATGAACATTTCAATTCACTTAGAAAAGTGTTTAAATCTGAAATGTCCCCAACATGCTCATGGCTCCCAAGGACTAGTACAATTAAAATCATGAAATCTTTGGAAAATGGGGCCTAGTTGAAAGAATAGGTAACCATCGAGGCTGGGGTGGATGGTGCTTTAGAGGTGATACCTGTCCTAGTTCTGACCTGCTATATTTTGCCTCCTGGTAAATAGTCCAGTTAAGAACAGATTCCCACGTCTGTGAATAGAACCACACTGCCCTGCTTTTCCCCAACATGATGGTCTATTCCTGTCAGTCAAAGCTAATCCTTCATCCCTTAAAGTGTTTCTGCCAAATATTTTTGTCACAGTTGTGATAAACTAAATAATATAAAAGTTAAGCACCAATAGCTTTCTGATTCAGACTTTAAAACGGAGCTGTGCTAAGACTCTTGGTCCAAAGCAACATAGGATGAGATGTGCCCATGTCTAGGCAAACTAAGAACCAAAACACATATCTAGACAACCAAGGCTGACCCACAACTGACATAATATTTAGTCATCAGTACTTTAAGTGAATGGAGCTTTTATAGGTCTACTATACAAAGGTTTATGGGGAAAGACTTATGGATTTTAAAGATGAATAAGAAATATCTCTGCCCTGAATGAGCCTACAAAGAGTCATTGCAACCACTAATTCAATGGTTTAAAATGGGGTTGGACTAATAGTTTATTACAACTTTTACCTAGCATTCTTGAAGTCCTTGATTTAATCTCAGCAAAACAAATACAAATAAATACATAATTATTTATTAATGGACTGATTTGTGACAGGGATTAAGGAAGATAAAAGGATGAAGTGGATAATAAGACAGATGTGGTCCCATTGTCACAGGGCTAGAAAATACTAAGTAACCATAAAATTAAACAGAATTAACATATAAAGTGCTATGTGAGTATATAAAACGAAGCAATATAAGAGAAATTACCTTAAGCAGAAAATTGAGTATTGACTTGGGACAAAGCTAGAGATCATCATGTAACATCTGGACTTCAGAACTTCCCAGTATGGACAGTGAACTGGTTAGAGAGACTGAAGTAGAGAAATGGAATATTGGCAGATAAATATAGTTTGAACTTCTCACATTGAATGGCTGGGTATGATGGTGATTCTTTTCAATATTTTTACATATTGATCTATGTAGGAAGCAAGCAGAGAGACTAGAGATAAAAAAAACCCTGCCTGGGCAAAATAAATATGAGGGAGAATTTAAAAGCAATATAGTTGCTGGAGGATCTAGAAGACAAAACTTAGATGAAAAAAGCAAGAGAAAAGTCAAAAATAGGAAAATTTAAAAACTTTATCCAGAAAATATTTGGACAGCTGTGACTTTGCCTGCTGGGCCTTGTAAATATTGAACATAATCTCAACTGAGTTGTCAATTCATTTTTTTAGGGATTAAACAAAATCTGACTATGACCTTTCCACAATTATTCTCAAGGTGAGAAAGAACAATGACAAACCTGGGCAATTCAGATATTCCATGAGGCTATCTAGGCTCTGTTCACAAACATAGGAAGAAAAAATTCTGCTACCCTACTGAAAAGTGTGTCTTAAAATATTTCAAACATGTCTTGAAACAGAAACTACTGCATAAAGGAAAACATTTTCATTTGCACCACAACACTTAAAGGATCATTGGGGAGGGAGATAAAAAGCCTTCAAACAATACCTACTATCAAAGAAAAAAGCACTCATAAGTACTTTTTGGAAGAGCTCAATGCAAGAAGATTATCTAAGTTTTAAGGATAAATAAATACTGGACGAGGACAAATATTATCTTTGTATGAAATAAGTAACACCAGGAAGAGTGTATTCTCATTTTTATTGTTCTTTGCTGAAGAATTCCGAGGAGGATTTAATCTAACAGAACAAATTGCTTAACAAGTCAGATTCATACTATTAATAGTAATAAGTAGTTTAAATGACATTTCCAAATGTTGAATGAGGATTTTTAAAGTAAAATTATTTCAAAATAGAAGTTATTACTTAGTATAAGGTTATAAGGCACACAAACTTCCCAACCTCTATCTACTTTGTTTCTTACTCTTTCCATAAACTAAACTGGGAAAAAAACAAACCTGAAGATTATCTGCTTTACTTACCTCATGAAAAGTATCACAATTTTTTCTAATGATTCTGCTACACTATGTACCAGTGATGTATTTATTTTTTATATTTATAACCTCTACTTCCCTCTAAAAGTATATTTCCTACAGACTTGAAACTAAAAATGATGCTCATGTTGTTTTAAAAGTTAAATCACTCAATTCATTAAGTATTCTCATGGATTTTAGGGAGGAATTTGGAAACATTTGGCAATGGGAACTAAAGAATTCCTAGAATGTTGTGAACAAGTTCAACCGCTCAGAACACTGACAGAAACACAGACGCTAAATGTGTTCACAAGGTTTCTGATAAGTGGACTATTGAAGAATGGACTGGAGGGCATTTATTTCAGAATAACACAAAAATGTATCTGAATTTTGTCTGTTTACTAAAATTCTGAATTAATCTGAATGCAAGAGTAACATATTGATGAATTCAGTGGAGGAAACTTCAAGATACCACGACTATAAGCTGGGGCATGGTTGTAGATAGCTACCATTAGTAAGGATTATTATGAAAGCTATTAGGAAAAAACAGAACAGAAAGATGTGAGAAATGTCTGATTTAACCAGAAAAGAAGAATGTTTAATATTTCAGGAAAGAACCTTCAAAAAAGTGATTTTGTTACTAAGAATTAACATTCCAAGGAGGACCCACAAGTTTTACAATAGAATATTAGAAGGTGGCCTTTGAGGATGAGTCCTCACCCACTCATACAAACTCATTTAAAAAGCTTTTCTTTGGAAGAGAGTGTACCTGGAAATAAAGAGGCTACAGTGTACCCTGCTGGGAAAGGATGACTTATGGAAATGGGTCATTTGAGTTCAGTGACCCAGGTACTCAGAGACTGACACAGCCATCCTGAAAAGGTGCTCCATTATTTCTCAAACTGGAAGAAAAAAAAATATCACCAATCCTGTGGGTTTGTAGGCATGAAGAATGAAACAGCTACAGAATTACTGAAGCTGGCACAAAGACATTTAAGGTAGTCTTGGGAGTACAGGCAATGTATAACTGGGCTAAATTTTCTGCAGAAAACTCTTACAAGACACACGTGTGATGCTGTGAAGATGAAGTCTATGGTTCCAGGAGAAGTGAGGCACTTGATGATGAAAGCTGCAGGAACTGAATGGAACACCAAGTCATCACCCCATGTGCCCCAGGTGTCAGATAAGGAGCTACAGGATTTGCTGTTTAGCGTACCAGAGTTTCAATTTTGCATTTTAGTCTCTTTCCTCCCATAAGAAGTGGCAATGCTGAGTGTATACCATATGTGTTCTTTTGTGATTGGGTTACCTCAATCAGGATGGTATTTTCTAGTTCCATCCATTTATCTAAGAATTTCATGAATTCATTGTTTTTAATAGGCAAATAATATTCCATTGTGTAAATGTACCACATTTTTTGTATCCATTCCTCTGTTGAAGGACATCTGGGTTCTTTCCAGCTTCTGGATGTTATAAATAAGGCTGCTATGAACATAGTGGAGCATATGTCCTTGTTATATGTTGGAGCAACTTCTGGGTATATGCCCAGGAGTGGTATAGCTGGGTCCTCAGATGATGCTATGTCCAATTTTCTGAGGAACTGCCAGACTGATTTCCAGAGTGGTTGCACCATCTTGCAATCCCACCAACAATGGAGGAGTGTTCCTCTTTCTCCACATCCTCATCAGAATCTACTATTACCTGAGTTTTTGATCTTAGCCATTCTGACTGGTGTGAGGTGGAATTTCAGGGTTGTTTTGATTTACATTTCCCTGATGACTAAGGATGTTGAGCATTTCTTTAGGTACTTCTTGGCCATTCAGTTTTCCTCAGTTGAGAATTCGTGGTTATTAGCCCACATGCTCAGAATACCCAAGATACAAGTCACAGACCACATGAAGAAGAAAGACCAAAGTGTGAGTGCTTTCTTCCTTCTTAGAAATGGGAACAAAATACTCATGAAAGCAAATACAGAGACAAAGAATGAAGTAGAGACTGAAGGAAAAGGCCATCCAAAGACTGCCCCACCTGGGGATCCATGTCATATACAGTCATTAAACCCAGACAATATTGTGAATGTCAAGAAGTGCATGCTGACAGAAGCCTGATGATATAGCTGTCTCCTGAGAGGCTCTGCCAGAGCCTGACAGATACAGAGGCAGATGCTCTTAGCCAACCATTGGACTGAGCACCAGGTCCCAATAGTGTCCCTTAAAGAGGAGTTAAAGAAAGGACTGAAGGAGCTGAAGTACTTTGCAACCCCTTAGGAAGAATAATAATATCAACCAACCAGACCCTTCCGCCAGAGCTCCCAGAGACTAAACCACCAACCAAGGAGTACACATGGAAGGACCCATGGCTCTAGCTGCATATGTAGCAGAGGATGGCCTTGACTGTCAAAGAGGCCCTCGGTCCTGTGAAGGCTCGATGCCCCAGTGTAGGGGGATTTGAGAGCATGAAGGCAGGAGTGGGTGAGTGGGTGAGGGAACACCCTCACAGAAGCAGGGGAGGGGAGATGGGAAAGGGGATAACATTTGAAATGTAAATTTATAAAATCAAATAAAAAATGCTCAAAAAAGAAGAAGAAGAAGGAGAAGGAGAAGGAGAAGGAGAAGGAGAAGGAGAAGGAGAAGGAGAAGGAGAAGGAGAAGGAGAAG